>NC_037689.1:96228957-96432577 GCF_003255815.1 Theropithecus gelada
TTGGGTTGATTCCAAGTCTTTGCTATTGTGAATAGTGCTGCAATAAACATACGTGTGCATGTGTCTTTATAGCAGCATAATTTATAATCCTTTGGGTATATCCCCAGTAATGGGATGGCTGGGTCAAGCAACCACTTCAGACCTTGATTTCTTTTTCGTAAAGTGAGGAGTTTAGACAAAGGACATTAGAATTCTCCAAGCTATAAAACTTTGTGTTTCTCTGATTTAAAGATTCATGAATGTTCCATGAAAATAATTTTTAAAATTTGACTTAAAATTAAAGATAAATTCTACTTCAAGTCAGTACTCTCATATACTTTCATCTAACTTCTAGGGAAATTATTTTTGCATTTAAATTAATTTGCAATTGCCACATACTTGCAGCTAGACTCACAAAAGTGATAATCTTGCCAATGTCTACACAAAGCTGCTAACATTTTTACCAACAAATATTCTCATTATATTGGTGCAGACCTAGCCAAACAAGACAAATTATCCTTCTTCACATCCATATTTGCTCTATGCAGTGCTGGCAGCACCAATCTTGGTTGTTTACTGACTTCTTTTTATGCATTACCTTACACTAAACTCTCCTACTTCTACACCCTGTCCTTGATGATACTCTCTTCAGAGGCAATATGAGTCATATTAGTAGAAGAAGAGCTGAACGGTTCTGGAGTGGGTTTCCATTGCTAGAGTATTTGGAGGTGGTGAAAACAAAATCTGCAAAGTACAATGATAAGTTTGCCTCAGCAGAAGCAATTCTGAAAGCCAAAACAGGTATGTCATGTGTGGGTATGTAAATGTGTAGGTATAAGTACGTACTGATAGGCTCATAATTGTCCAAAAGAACTATTTCAAAAGCAAGTGATAATATGTCTACCCATCTTTCAACTATCTAGGCATAGATTAATAAGTATGTGGACCAACTAAATGAAAATATATAATAGCATATTTATAAAAATTATTACTACTATAAATCAATTAAAACAGCTACATATAAGGATCTATTGTTCAGAACTAGAAAGTAACTGTTAGGGTCTTGGCAGGTGCTATGGTCTGAATGTTTGCAACCTTCAAAATTAATATATTGAAATTCTAACCCACAAGGTGATGGTATTACATGGTGGGGCCTCTGGGAGGTTATTAGACCATGAGGGCAGAGCTGTCATGATTGAGATTAGTGCCCTTAAAAAAAAGACTGGCAGCTGGGTGTGGTGGTTCACACCTGTAATCCCAGCACTTTGGGAGGCCAGGGTGGGTGGATCACCTGAGGTCAGGAGTTCGAGACCATTGAGACCAGCCTGACCTATATGGTGAAACTCTGTCTCTACTAAAAATACAAAAAAAAAAAAAAAAAAATTAGTTGGGTGTGGTGGTGGGCACCTGTAATCCCAGCTACTCAGGAGGCTGAGGCAGGAGAATGACTTGAACCTGGGAGGCCGGAGGTTGCAGTGAGCCAAGATCACGCCATTGCGCCATCGTACTCCAGCCTGGGTGACACAGTGAGACTCTGTCTCAAAAAAAACAAACAAATAAACAAAAACTGCCAAGGGCTAGGTAGCCCCTTCCACCTTGTGAGGACAGAGTGGGAAGATTCCATTATGAGAAAGCAGGTCTTTACCTGACATTGAAACTGCTGGTGACTTGACCTTGGATTTCTTAACCTCCAAAACTCTGAGAAAAAAAAACTTCTGTGATTTTTAAGCCTCCAGGTTTGTGGAAGTTTGTTATAGTAGCCCAAATATACTAGGAAAGCAGTAACAATAGTACACTTATAGAAAGTGTTTGAAGAGATTTTAAATAAAAAGGCTATTTTTAAATGTCTGGGCAGCATTAAGGGAAAGCAATAAAAAGTGGTGAAGCACTCAGGGCTAATGACAGAGAGCAGCTTTTACCAACCCATGGCCTAACTGGACAGGAGAAGGGAAATATTACCAGATCCTGGAGAGATTAACCCTACAGTAAGAGAAGGCCACCTGCTGCGAGCTGTAATATTTGGAAAAGGGGTGTAGCTGCCAGTTAACTCTTTGGGAAGAAGTTATCATAGTAAATACCCTGACCTCTTTCTCCTCCGACCCTCTAATCTCCTATTGGTGCCTCCCATTGGCTAAAACCAACCAAAACCAAGAGAGCAAGAAAACCTATTGACCCAGACATAAAGCCAACTTCCTGGGGCACAGATAAAGGTGAAAAGGGTAGAGAGAGGAATCGGCAAGGAAAATTGAGAATATCCACCACAGTAACCAATAGTTTCTACTTTTGGTCTACTGGAATGTAAGAACACCCTTTCACCTTTATTCATTAATTCATTAATTCAATCTATATTTAGCACTTACTCTATACCAGACACTGTTCACAGTTTTAATTTTACAGCAGTGAACAAAACAAAGGTTTTGTCCTCAGGAAGAAAAAAGAGACAAGAAAAAATAAGTAAATAGTCAAAACAATTTCAGATAATGTTAATACTAAAAAATAAAATGAAGAAGCATGATAGAATTATCACAGTGGGGGTATGGAGCTTCTTCAGGTAATGTGGGTAAGAAAGGCCTATTGGAGGAGGTGATCATTGAACTATGATATCATGATGAGAAGACATGAACTATGATAATAACTGAGGAAAGAGAATCCTAGGCAAAGGGAAAAGTGACTTTAAGGGCCATGAAGCAGGAACAAGGTTTTCATATTAGAAGAAGAAAAAGAGTGTAAGCCTGGTTAGGACACAGAGAACTTAGTATCAAATGAGTCTGGAGTATAGGGGAAAGGCATTGTGAAGGATGTTTCCGTTATGTACGGCTGCACATGTAGCTACTACAAACATAATAGCTTAATATAACAATTTATTATTATTCTCTTATATTATTATTTATATCCTGGCTCCTGTTCATGAGCCAGGAATTTGAGCAGGCCCTGGTTCAATAATTTTTCTTCTCTGTATGGTGTTAGTTGAAGACATTTGATAGTGTTCATCTGGTGGCTGGGCTGGACTGAATTGTCAAAGAAGGCTCTAGAATCCCTGGTGTATAGGTGCTTCTCTTCATGGCCTCTATCTATTCCCATGACTACTTTCAGCTTCCTTAGAGCATGGTGGTCTCAGGGTAGTCAGACTTACATGGAAGCTGGCTTCCACTCAGGAAGAAGCAGAATCTGCTAGACCTCTTGTGATCTAAGTTTGAAAGTCCCAGAATGTCATTTCTGTTGCATCTTATCAGTCAAAGCAAGTCACAGGGCCAACTCAATTTCAAGCAGAGGGAAATAGACTTTAGCTCTTGATTGATTGTTGCAATCTTTGGAAACCACCTATCATAAAGTCTCTTGTAGGCCATAGTAATGTGTTTGGATTATAATCCAAGTATAGTGAGAAGCCATAGGAAGTTTTAATCAAGGGAGTGATTTTATTTTATTTAAGCTTTAAAAGTAATACTCTGGCATCTGTGGAGAACGGACTCTAGTGTTGCAAGAGTACAATTTGAAAGAGCAGTTAGGAGTCTACTGTGGCAGACAAAGAGAAAGATTATGATGGCTTTTACCAGGATAGTGTTGGCAGATGTAGTGAAATATGGATAGATTTGGAATATATTTGAGAAGTAGAGCTAAGAAGACTTGCTGATGGATTTACTGTGTGAAGTGAGAGAAAAAGAAGACTCGGAGGGACTCTGAAGACTTTAAATAAAGTAAATGGGTTTACACAGTCTCAGGTATTTCTTCATAGCAGTGTGAGAATGGACTAATACAGTGGTTGGTAGGGAGAGTAGGAGACCTTTTAAATAACTCAGTATATCTACCACTCAGTTCTACAGTTGGCAAAAAAAACCTTTAATTTGCTCTCCTTCCCTCCACCTCTTCCCCAAACTTCCTTATCTCTCTGGATGGCACCATTGTCTCTGCTTTCAGATCAAAAACTTGGAGTCTTTTTGTTGGTGCATGTTTGGGGCCTCAGGGTTGGTTAGGCATCAAAAGGGGGAAGAGCATTACAGACTTTTGTCAGCCATACTTGTAGTTACTTTGGTGATACTGTTTCCTCAAAAACATTGTAGGCATTTCATCAATTATTTCTCACTATATTAACCACCTCCATGATTCAATTACCTCCCACCAGCTTCCCCCCACCCATGACAATTCAAGATGAAATTTGTGTGGGAACACAGCCAAACAATATAATTCCACTGCTTACACCTCCAAAATCATGCCCTCACATTTCAAAGCCCCTTATAAAACTTGATCTTATGAGAACTCACTCACTATCAAAAGAACAGCATGGGGGTAACCACCATATTAACTCATAAAGAGATTGTCTTTACCTAGATCTTTAAGAGCAGTTTTATTGCGATATAATTCACATAAGATAAATTCACTTAAATTGAATATTATCAAAATTAAAATCTTTTTGATACAATTCATACAATCAAGAAAGTAAAAATAAAATCTACAGAATGAGTGAAAATATTTGCAAATCATATATCTGATAAGGCAGTTGTCCCTAACCTTTTTGGCACCAGGGACTGGTTTCATGGAAGACAATTGTAGTTTCCATAATCAATTTTTCCACAAACGGTGGGTGGTGGTGGGGTGGGGGCCAGATGGTTCTGGGATGAAACTGTTTCATCTCAGATCATCAGGCATTAGGGTCTTATAAAGAGTGCACAACCCAGATCCCTCACATATGCAGTTCACAATAGCGTTTCATGCTCCTATGAGAATCTAATGCCACCGCTGATCTCACAGGACACAGAGCTCAG
Source organism: Theropithecus gelada (assembly GCF_003255815.1). NCBI lineage: Eukaryota > Metazoa > Chordata > Mammalia > Primates > Cercopithecidae > Theropithecus > Theropithecus gelada. Next base: position 96,233,697 of record NC_037689.1, read on the forward strand.
GTGGTAATGCTTGCTCACCCACTGCTCACCTCCTGTTCTGTGGTCAAGTTCCTAACAGGCCATGGACTGGTACCAGTCTGCCCCTGGGGTTTGGGGATCCATGTGATAAGAAACTTGAATCTAGAATATATAAGAAACTCTTTCAACTCAATAATAAAAAGACAAGTAACGAATTTAAAATGGGCAAAGAATTTGAATAGACATTTCTCCAGAGAAGATATTTGTCTGTTTTTCACTTCTCACTCATTCTTTTCGGTGTCTTATCTAAGAAGGTGGGTCTATGATCCACTTAGAGTTGATTTTTGTGTATAGAGTAAGCATGGAGTGCAACTTCATTCTTGTGCATGTGGATATACAATTGTCCCAACATCATTTTGCCAAAAATACTATTCCTTTCCCATGAAATTGCTCTAACACCTTTGTTAAAAATCAACTGACCATAAACATGTGGATTGATTTCCGGACTCTCAATTCTGTTCCTTTAGTCTGTTGGTCTATCTTTAAGTCAGTCCCATATTGTCTCAGTTACTGTAGCTTTGTAGTAGTTTTGAAATCAAGAAGTATGAATCCTCCAGCCTGGTTTTTTTTTGGTCAAGACTGCTTTGACTATTCTGCATCTCTTGCATTTCCACATGAATTTTAGGATAAATTTATCACTTTTGGCAAAAAAAAAACCAGCTGGAATTTTGATATGATTTGTATAAAATTTATAGATAAATTTGGGGAGAAATCCAACTAAATAAAATTTTGCCCTGTAATTCATGAACGCTGAATTTTTTAAAAATTTTATTTAGGTCTTCTTTAATTTATTTCAACAATATTCTGCAGGTTTCAGAATACAATTCCTATACTTACTTTGTTAAATTTATTTCTAAGTGTTTTTTTTCTTGATGCTATTGTAAATGAAATTGTTTACTTAATTTTCAGATTGTTCCCTGATAGGATATAAAAATATATGACCTATGTACTCACAGAAATTTTTAAAAAATAAAATTTGTAAAAGAGCTTAATAAAAACAACAAAATAAAAATAAAAATACAGTTGATGTTTGCAAATTAAACTTGTATTCTGCAACTATATTGAACTCATTATTAGCCATAAATTTTTTGGTGGATGCCTTAGGATTTTCTGTATACAAGATCACGTCATCTGCAAAGAAAGACAATTTTACCTTTTCCTTTCCAATACGGATGTTTGATTTATTTTTCTTGCCTATATGTCCTGGCTAGAACTTCCAGTATAATGTTCAATAGAGATAGTGAGAACAGATATTCTTGCCTTGCTCCTGATCTTAGGGGGAAAGCATTCAGTCTTTCACCTTTAACTATGATATTAGCTGTGGGTTTTTTCCTAGCTGTTCTCTATCGGGTTGAGAAAATTGCCTTTTATTCCTAGTTTGTTGTTTTCGTCATGAAACAAAAAATTGGATTTTGAGATGATTATACACTTTTGCCATTTATTAATATGGTGTATTAAATTAATTGATTTTTGGATATTAAATTGGCCTTGCATTCCTGGGATAAATCATGCTCGGTCATGGTGTATAAATCTTTTTATATGTTGCTGGATTTGGTTTGCTAGTATGTTCTTTAGGATTTTTCTATCTTTATAAAATATCCCGTCTGTAGCATTCTTTATAAGTGATGTCTTTGTCTGGTTTTGGTATCAGGATAACACCGTTCTCATAGAATGAATTGAGAAGTATTCCCTCCATCTCTATTTTTTTAAAAGTGTTTTTGAAGACATAGGGTTCATTCTTCTTTAAACACTTGGTATAATTAACCAGTGAAACTGGGTCCTGGGCTTTTGTGGGAACGTCTTTTTTTTTATTATTATTACTAATTAACTTTGTTTATTTGTTATAGTTATATTCAGATTTTCTATTTATCCTTGAGCCAATCTTGGTAGTTTGTACCTTTTTTAGGAATATGTCCATTTCACCTAGGTTATCTAATTTGTTGACATAGAGTTTTTCATAGTTTCTCTATAATCCCTTCTCTCCCCTATTAACGTTGGTGTCTTCTCTTTCATTCCTGACTTTAGTAATTTGAGTCTTCTGTCTCTCTCTCCCTCTCTCTCTCTCGGTAAGTCTAGCCAAAGGTTTGTCAGTATTTTAAAATCTTCTCAAAGAACCAAAATTTGATATTTGCATACATGTTTAAGTCTAACTTCTCTAATCTTTCACTTCCTAGAATGTTAATGCTTCTCATCCCCCTCTCTCTAAACATAAAGACAGATTCGGTTAATTTAGGAGTAGAATGAACAACTAACATAACACTGAAAATCTAAGATTTTTGCTTACTTAATGTAGGCAGTTTCAGGCTAGTGTGATACTCCATTATTATAGCTCCATTTTCTATTATCTGATTGCTTAGCCATTTTCAAAAGTTGACCAATTTGGCTACTTGAGCCCTTTCACCATGTCAGCATTCCAGCCAGCACATCCGTATTCTGGTCAGCAGAAAATAGACTAGCATTTTCACTCCTTTTAAGACTTCCCCAATTGTCGTGTACCATTTTCACTTACAACCCTGTGGCCTAATTCTACTATTTGGACACACTGAACAACAAAGAGGCTTGGAATTGCCATTGATTTATGGTGTTTCCCTTGCCCAAATAAAATTCTGACCTCCAATTATTGAGGAAACAAGGAAACAATACTTATTGAAGGATAAAACCTTGTAAAAAAAGTATGTTGTAATATTTAGTGTATGTATATATTTTGAATTTATAGGAAAATTTACTCTATGCCTTGTTCAATATTCTGCTTTTTATATTTAATAGCATTTAGGAAAATAATTATAAATAAACCAATACTCTCCATATATGTATATGTGTACATATGTATAATATATAGTGTGTGTGTGTTTTAGACATGATTATGAGACTGAACACTTGTGATTTATTCTCCCTTTTTTTTTAGTATACTTTATGTTCTAGGGTACATATGCACAAAGTGCAGGTTTTTTACATATGTATACATGTGCCATGTTGGTGTGCTGCACCCATCAACTCATCATTTACATCAGGTATATCTCCTAATCTATCCCTCCCCACTCCCCCCCCCCCACAATAGGCCCCGGTGTGTGATGTTCCCCTTCCCGTGTCCAAGTGATCTCATTGTTCAATTCCCACCTATGAGTGAGAACATGCAGTGTTTAGTTTACTGTTCTTGCGATAGTTTGCTGAGAATGATGGTTTCCAGCTGCATCCATGTTATTCTCCCTTCTTCTGTCAGTAAGAATCAGAATACTCTCATTCCTGATTCTCTCTTTGGAGATGAAAAGGATTTTTCATATGCTCTATAATCATTTAAAGTACTGATTCTCAGATGGTTGTATAAATGAGTCACCTAGGATATTTATTTTTAAAATGTACATTCCAGGTTCTATCCCAAGAGAGCCTTATTCAGTAGGTCTAGTGTAGAGCCAGAAGCTTGAATTTTAAATAAGGACCCCAGGTTGTTCTGGCCACAGTTTTTGAGAAATTCACTGAGTTAGGGAATGTGGTGGCCAGCTTTTTCATTAACATAAAATGGATTTAGCAAGGAAGACACATGCTTTCCTCCTCTCTACGGACTCTTGAATATGATTTTTTTCATTGCTTATAATGAAGCCTGTCTGCCTAGTTGCTTTAAAGCAAAACTTTAAAGATATCATTATGTTAGTTAAATGATTTATGAAAGCAGTGAAAGCAAAGATGGAGAAGGGTAGGTCTCCTTATTCTACTTATAGACAGATAATCTATATTGTTCTTGGTTGAGTATAGCCGTTATAATGGAATGATCAAAGCATTGTCTTTTTTTGGAAAGATTAAACCATTTTCTTACTGTGACAAAACTTATATCTCTCAATTCAGTCTTTGAGATGTATCTCATCCAACTCTCCTACACAAACAGAATTTTCCAATTAGAATCAACACCAGATCTCAGCATGGGGTAAAAATTAGCTGGGCGAGGTGGCGGGCGCCTGTAGTCCCAGCTACTCGGGAGGCTGAGGCAGGAGAATGGCGGGAACCCGGGAGGCGGAGCTTGCAGTGAGCTGAGATCCGGCCACGGCACTCCAGCCTGGGCGACAGAGCGAGACTCCGTCTCAAAAAAAAAAAAAAACAAAAAACAGATACTATTTTCACAGGTAATTCTGGGAACTTCTTGAAACTCTCTATCAATGAGCTGTGATGAGGATGAAGTTTGAGCAGAAATGTAAATTTTGTGATCTGATTAAAATTAAATAAAAAGTTTATTAATTCTATTTACTATGTGAGCAGTAGATTTAAATGAACTTAAAAGTAGATTCTTTAACATTACTTTAGTTTCAGGAGTATATATGCAAGTTTGATAAATAGGTAAATTGTGTGTCATCTGGAGTTGGGGTACAGATTATTTCATCACCCAGGTAATAAGCATAGTACCCAATAGGGAGTTTTTTTATCCTCTCCCTCCTCCCACCTTCCACTCTTAAGCGCATGTGTCCATGTGTACTCAATGTTTAACTCCTACTTATAAGCGAGAACATGCAGTATCTGGTTTTCTGTTCCTGCATTAGTTCCCTTAAGATAATGGCCTCCATTTCTATCCATGTTGCTGTAAAGCACATGATCTTGTTCTCTTTTATGACTGTGTAGTATTCCATGGTTTATATATACCGCATTTTCTTTACCAAGTTTATCATTGATGGGCATTTAGGTTGATCCCATGTCTTTGTTATTGTGAATAGTGCTGCAGTGAATATACAAGTGCATGTGTCCTTTTGGTATAACTATTTATTTTCCTTCAGATATATACCTAGTAATGGGATTGCTGGGTTGAAGGGTAGTTTTGTTTTAAGTTCTTTGAGAAATCACTAAACTGCTTTCCACAATGGCTGAACTAATTTATATTCCCACCAGCAGTGTTTAAGTGTCCCCTTTCCTCCACAATCTTGCCAGCATCTACTATTTTTGTTAATTTTTTAATAATAGCCATCTGACTGGTATGAAACGGTATCTCATTGTGGTTTTGATTTACATTTCTCTAACGATTAGTGATGATGAGCATTTTTTCATATGCTTGTTGGCCACATGCATGTCTTCTTTTAAAAAGTGTCTGTTTATATACTTTGCCCATTTTGTAATGGGGTTATTTTTTGTTTGTTAATTTAAGTTCATTACAGATTCTGGATATTAAACCGTTGCTGGCTGCATAGTTTGAAAATATTATCTCCCATTCTGCAGGTTGTCTGTTTACTCTATTGATAGTTTCTTTCGCTGTGCAGATCTTCAGCTTAATTACATCCCATTTGTCAATTTTTAATTTTGTTGCTATTGCTTTTGGCATCTTCATAATAAAATCTTTGCCAGGTCCTATGTGCGGAATGGTTTTCTAGGTTATCTTCCAGAGTTTTTGTAGTTTCATGTTTTAAATTTAAGTCTTTAATCCATCTTGAGTTGATTTTTGTATATAGTGAAAGGAAGGTGTCCAGTTTCAATTTTCTGCATATGACTAGCCAGTTATCCCAGCACCATTTATTGTACAGGGAGTCCTCTCTCCATTGCTTGTTATTTTTGACTGTCAAAGATCAATGGTTGTAGGTGTGTGGCTATATTTCTGGGCTTCCTATTCTGTTTCATTGGTCTAGGTGTTTATTTTTGTACCAGTACCATGCTGTTTTGGTTACTGTAGCCTTCTAGTATGGTTTGAAGTCTGGTGATGGGATGCCTCCAGTTTTGTTTTTTGCTTAGGATTGCCTTGACTATTCAGTCTCCAAAAGCAGATTTAAAATAAGCATTAATTATTTCCTTAGAGTAAGTTTCTATAGGTAGAACTGTTGAGTCGAAGTGTAAGAAGGGTTTGACGCAGAAACTCCAATTTTAGAAATTTATTTTTAAGCAGTTATAATAGATATAAACCAAGATCCATGCACAATGCTGTTTACATCAGCTTAATTTATAATCAGAAAATATTAGAAAGAATGCCCTATAGAAGGAGACTTATTATTTGAATCATGGCATATTCATATGATTGAACAATATACCACATTAAAAATCATATGTCATAGTAAACATGCATGTGCCTGTGTCTTTATAGCAGAATGATTTATAATCCTTTGGCACAATAGCAAAGACTTGGAACCAACCCAAATGCCCATCAATTATAGACTGGATAAAGAAAATGTGGCACATATACACCATAGAATACTATGCAGCCATAAAAAATGATGAGTTCATGTACTTTGCAGGGATACGAATGAAGCTGGAAACCATCATTCTCAGCAGACTAACACAAGAACAGAAAATCAAACACCTCATGTTCTCATTCATAAGTGGGAGTTGGACAATGAGAACATATGGACACAGGGAGAGGAACATCCCACACCAGGGCCTGTTGTGGGGTGGGGGGCTAGGGGAGGGATAGCATTAGGAGAAATACCTAATATAGATGACGGGTTGATGTGTGCAGCAAACCACCATGGCACGTGTATACCTATGTAACAAAATTGCACATTCTGCACATGCACCCTAGAACTTAAAGTATAATAAAAAACATATTTGAACTCTGTTAACATAACAAATGCTCATAACATAGTAATATTTTTAAAATCAGGTTAAAATACAATGTAGAGTAGATAATCTAAATTTGGCAAAAATTATAAATGTATCTGCAAACACACAAACACACACACATATATATATACTTAGAAAAAAAGAGAATAACAATGTGTACCAATCTAACAAAATGTTAACCGGGCTATCTCTGGGTGGTGGTATTACATGTGATATTTATTTTATTTTGCACCTGTGCTTTCCTATATTATACTTTCTATTGCTTATGCGTGTGCTTTTTTACATTATGTTTTCTCTATTTGACTTACATAATAATAAAAGTGTTATTTTATGAAAATTATAAGACATTAAAATGTACCATTTGTCCACTGAGATGTAATATAACTCAGGTTTAAATGGATGTACAGATTTGCCATCCCACTAAATCTATTAGCACAAAGTTTATAAGCTGAATTTTTAAAATGTGACCTTTACCCTTTTTTAAACAAACTGCATTGTTAAAAATCTTTTTGGAGAAACTCATTTGGTGACATTGAGGGAACTGATGATATGAATCATTTGGTTTTATTATTGCCTACACCATGAACCCCTTTGTTCATGAAACAGGTGAATGTTCTTGAGTAATAACAGTTTGCATTTCTTAGAAGATCTATATAGAAAGGGTAGAACGTCAGACTTTTAGAGTATATCTTAACACAGATTTCAATAACTTTCTAGTTAATAGAACAAACAGCAGTGCCACTAAATCCCCACACATCCCATGGAATATTTTGTCATTAATTAACTATCTCTTTTTCTGAACATAAGCCATTTAGCTTTTTAGTCAATGAGTTCAAATTTTAAAAAGAAAAGAACAAACTCAGGATCGTATAAAGATCAGTTTTAAGATCCCGAGACTTCAAGTGAGCAAAAGTCTACAAATCCTTTAGAAATATAAAGTATAGCAGTATTTCCTCCAAAATTGTTCTGTGTACAGGGCAAGAAATGTTGGGGGTGAAATTGGGTTTTGAATATTTAAGATACAGTTGAGAAACTAGGATGACCACACAGGGAGCCTAACACAACAACAGATCAGGATAACCAATGTAAAATCATGTAGGGCAAAGAGTTCTTAAGAGGAAAGTAACATTTATTGAGCATCAATTCTGTACCAGACTCTGTTGATGGGCCGGTAAGTAAAGAGGGGCATCAAGTGCTGCTACAAAATTTGGATTCAATTAAGAATGAACAAGAGATGAATAATTTCTTATGATATTTGTCATCATTCTATTTCAGAGAAATTAGAGCTATTATTTTAGTATAAACTGACACTTATCCTGAATATGTAAGCAAGCCTCTTTCTTGGCAATTATTCACTTTCATGTTTGAATTTAGTTTTTATTCTATCAAAGTTATACAAGTACATAACCTAAATAGTTAACTAATGTAGTTCTGCAAAACTTGTTAAGATAACTTCTCTGACTCCCTCTATTCCATATTGTTTGCCACTTAGAGACAACCAATCTTATTTTTGCAACATCATTGCAGTACTTACCATCACATTGATAAATAATGTATTTATATTGCTACTTAATTTTGGTCTTTTTTGGCATTATTTATTTTCTTCTTACCATAGAAAATGAGAAGTTAGTTCTCTTTCACAACCTCCACTATACTTCATATGCCCCATCTTATAGAGGAAGTTAGCAAATTTTTTAGTTTTTATATGATTATGAAAAAGCAAATACCTAACTGAATTGAGCTATGTAGTAAGCTATGTTTGCTTGCCCTTTCCTGCCCATATTTTAGTTCTCCTCACAATTACTAATGAATTTGGTTTTGAATGCTTAGTTTTCTGTGTATTTATCAATAATTTGGCCCCAAGCTCTTCCCACATGTGTAAATCTTCTTTCATACATTGAAGCACAATTTCCTTTTCTTAATGTCCCTCCCAGAACAAATGTGTGTGTGTGTGTGTGTGTGTGTGTGTGTGTGTGTGTCTGATAGGGTCTCTGTTTTCTTCCTCCTTCTTAGTATTTTCTCTTATTTTAGAGGTGCATATTCTATAGCAGCTTCCTAGGAAATGGTACATGGGTGGCACAGTTTTTGAGACTCTGCATATCTGAAATGTTTTTATTCTACCCTTGGCTTGACTGATTGACAGTTTATAAGTATAGAAATCTAGGATGAAAATAATTGTCTGTCAGGATTTTGAAAACATAGTTTCATCGTCTTCTAGTTTCCAATATTGCTGAGAAATCTGATACCATTCTGAGATCTGAGCTTTTGTGTGAAACATGTTCTTTCTCCCTGAACCTTTTAGGAACTTTTTCTCTGCTTCAATGTTCTAAAATGTTATAATAATGTTTTGGTGAGGGCAATTTTTATCCACTGTACTAGGCACTTATGGGCCTTTTCAATCTGGAAACTCATGTTCTTCAGGCCTGGGAAATTGCATTGGATTATCTCTTATTTTCTTCCCTCTGATTTCTATATTTTCTTCTTCTGCAACCCCTATTTTTGAATTTAAATCTCATGGATCAATCTTCTATTTTTTACTATCTTTTTCTCCTTTTTCTACTTCTTTGCCTTTTTGCTCTACTTTCTTGGATATTTCTAGATTTATCTTATGAGCTTTTCTTATCTGATAAGTTATTTTAATTTTAGGGTCTCTTATCCCTTTGAAGATACTAGTACTTTTAAAATCATGTTCTCATTCATAATCTGTTTCCTCCAAATTGTTTGGTTATGTCTATTTGTTTTGATATTTCTCTTTTATATTGGAGACTTTTTTCAAATTGCCTAGTTATTCTCAACTGCCACTTTATAATTAATGTTCTAAAAAGCAGATTGGAAGCTCCGTGTAGAGGATGAGTTTTGTTCACTGTGGCTTCATAGTAGTGTAATCTGGATAAATCATTTCTTGGAGGACACTTGAATTTTCTGATCTCCTTACCGTAGGGTTTAGGCTTGGCTGCCAGAATTCTGGAATCTTAGTGGGGAAAGAATTCTGGGGTTCTTAACAGTGAACACATGAACTTTCACATGATCCGTTTTTAAATATAATAGCCCAAACTTTAGTTAAACCTAGTATCTCCCATTCCAGAGACTGTTTATGTTACCTTCGCTAGAGAATTAATTTTCATTATTTTTCCCCAGGTAGAGAAGAGGCAGCGTGTCAGTTACATGAAGTAGGGAAGGGGCCTGAGTTCTAACTTCTCACGTAAATTCAAGCAAACTTTTAAAGCCAGTTGTTCCTGCTTTTAGCCCTTCATTCGTCTTCCAGGTGTTCCTGGTACTACCCTTTCCTGAGAATTTTGGAGGTACAGTGATAAAAATCTGGTTGTTTCTTGGCTTCTTCTACTGTAAGCTTGGGATTCAGCCTTCCTGGGTGGCCAAGTCAGTTTCCACTCATCCATCTGCTTTCTGTATTGCAACATTTTGTTTCCCGTTATCTCCTTTTCTATTCTTTTGGTCCTATTAATAGTATGCCTCTTTCTTGCTTTAATCTTTTTGCTATCATTTTAATGGAGTCTTAGAGGGTAACAAGGCATTCAAGATCCATTTTTAACTACAAGTTGGTAGCTGTTTTTTGTAACTTCAAAACAGGATGGAGATATATGAACATCAAGTAAGTAGCATGAATTTCTGCTGCATTCTTCTCTGTGGAGGCATGGAGTAGCTTCTTTTCATCAGTTTAAATTAGGCCTCAGCTTAAATATCACTCCCTCAGTGAAGTCTTCCAGATCTGTTTATTTCAGGTAATTCCTCAGTCCTCCATTATTTTCTAGGGCAGTGCCTCACCTTCCCCTGCCCCACAGAAATAACAATTTATGTTTATTTTTCCATATAATATAAGGGGTTTTGGTCTTTTCTCCAAGCTAGACTGTTAGTTCCTTGAGGGAAGGAAGAGCAAGTCTCTGGCTTACCAGCACTTAAAATAGCACCAGGCACAGAGTAAGCACTAAATAAATATGCATTGAATTAAATAAAATGTAGAGCTTTCTCTAAAGTGACACTGAAATGCTGCCCTGAACCTTTTCAATGATAGATCAAAACAGAAAATGGCAAAACAAAACATAACAGAAATGAATAAGGCTCAGTTTTATAGAAGACAGCTATTTATTTCTCAATCCTCAATTATAATCTAGTTTTCTCTTCTTGCACTGATCCCATAAGCATTAGTCCTATATGTTGCTGTGTTATCAGTTAAGGAATCAGAGAAGGCCAGAATCAATAAAAATTCCGTCTAGCTTTTGTAACAAAAGTTCACAAAGCCTCAGATTTTTCTGGCCTTTAAGTCCTGCATTAGCAGGACTTTTTTTTTTTTTTTAATTGAATCTGGCCCATGAAGGGGAAAAACATTTTTGGAGCTAGAAAATGTTTGAATTGCCGCAGTATTAGAAAAGAAACCAATTTATAGAATGGCACAGCTGTATGATCATTATGATCCTTGTTATTTGGGTGCTGGTTGGTATTTATATCTAATTAGCTCTCTCACACACCATCAAGCAATCTGCATTTTGGGAATAGAGAAAAACTAAAATATATAGAGTTCCAAGCTGCCAAAAACATATAACAGAATGAATACAGGTTTAATTCACTGCAGACCGATTATTAACAAACCACTGAAATTAGTTAGTTTGCATTTTTACTTGTGTGTGTGTTTTATAGGCAATGAGAAAGCAACAGGAATAAGCTTCAGAAATTATTTTCTATCTTAAATGGTTGACACTTTTGTCTTATTACTCACTGACCTTGGAGAGCTGGACTGCTGTCAAAATGAGATTTTGCAACCCATTGCCTCATTGATGTCTATTTATTGGTATACATATAACATTTTATAATACATTAATAAAAATGTCAGTTCTTAGTTCTCTGTTAGCAGCTTATGTGTTTCACAACTAAAGTCATGTTTTTGCTATAGTACCATGCATAAAAAACACTTATGGACAGTTTAGTGTTTATGAAAACACAAGTGATAACAACTAGCTTTTAACAAACTATATTAGCATATATTAATGAGAAAAAAAACATCGTAATGACTCCACTAAGTTATCACATTACATTTTTGTTCCATTTCCCATTTTAACTTTTTGTTTTGAAATAATTTTAGATTTACAGAGCAATTGCAAACGTAGTACAGAGATGTTATGGACCGAATGTTTGTGTTTTCCCAGAATTCATACGTTAAAGCCCTAACATTCAGTGTGGCTTTATTTAAAGATGGAGCCTCTAAAGAAGTAATTAAGGTTAAATGAGGTCATAAGGGTAGGGACCTGATCTGATAGGACTAGTGTCCTTATAAGAAGAGACACACAAAACTCACATGATCTCCCTTTCTCCTCTTGCCCATGTGCAAAGGAAAGGTCATGTGAGGACATAGCAATAAGGCAGCCGTCTACAATCTAGGAGGAGAGCCCTCACCAGAAACTATCCATTCTGGCACCTTGATCTCAGACTTCTGGTCTGCAAAACTGAGAAAATAAACTTCTGTTGTTTAAGCCACCAAGTCTAGGGCATGTTATGGCAACAAGAGCTGACTTCAGAGAGTTCCCATATACCTTCCACCCAGATTCTTGTAATAACATCATATATATCCATATTACACTTATCAAAATTAATAAATTAACATTGGTACATACTGCTAACTAGACTGTAAAATTTATTCAAATTTACTCAATGTTTGCACTAATGTCCTTTTGCTGTTCCAGGATCCAGTCCAGGGTACTACATTCCATTTAGGTGTTGTGTCTTCTAGATCTCTGTCAATATGTGACAGCTTCTCAGTTTTTTTTTTATTTCATGACCTTGACAATTTTAATGTTTTCTCATGATTGGCCTGAGGTTATAGAATTAATGATATATATTAAAAGAGGTGACATCACTTTCTCATTGCATCATATCATGGGGTCAATACCGTCAATAAAGCTTATTACTAATGATGATTGATTGAGTGTGGCTGGATTTAATGACCGTCAAAGTGGTGTTGCTGGGTTTCTACACTGCAAAGTTACTATTTTTATTTTTCTACACTGTTTTCATAAATAGTCACTGAATCCAGCCACATTCAAGGGTAGGGGAATTAAGTTCCACCTGCTGTGCAGAAGAGTATCAAAGAATTTTTGAATATGTATTAGGAAACAATCACAGTAATTCATATTTTGGGGAAGAAACTGAGGTTATATACAATCCTCTTTCTCCTTAAAGTTTTACCACTAATTTTACCATTCATCCATTGGTATTGCCTGCATGAATTATCATTGTGATATTCTTTTTCTATTTATTATCTTGTGAGTACATACTATGTGTATGTATTTATGGGGTACATGAGATGTTTTGATACAGGCATAATAATCACATCATGGAAAATGTGATATCCATCCACTCAAACGTTTAACTTTTGTGTTACAAACAAACCAATCATGCATTTTTAGTTACTTTAAAATGTACAATTAAATTATTATTGACTATAGTTACTTTGAGCTATAAAATACTAGGCCTTATTCATTCATGCTAACTATTTTAGGACCCATTAACCATCCTCACCTCCATCCCATTCCCATCCCCACTACAGTCCCAGCCTCTGGTAACCATCCTTCTACTCTCCATAGGTTCAATTATTTGGACTTTTAGATACAACAAATAAGTGAGAAAATATAATGTTTGTCTTTCTGTGGCTGGCTTATTTGACTTGACATAATGACTTCCAGCTCCATCCATGTTGTTGCAAATGATTGAATCTCATTCTTTTTTATGGCTGAAGAGTACTCCATTGTGTATAAGTACCACATTTTATTTATCCATTTATTTGTTGATAGACACTTAGGTTGCTTCCAAATCTCAGCTACTGTGAACAAAACTGCAACAAATATGGAAGTGAGGACATCTCTTTGATATACTGATTTTCTTTCTTTTGGATATTTACCCAGCAGCGGAATTGATGAATTGTGTGGTAGCTCTATGTTTAGTTTTCTGAGGAACCTCCAAAATGTTCTCCATAGTGGTTGTATTAATTTACATTCCCACCAACAGTATATGAGAGTTCCCTTTTCTCCACATCCTTGTCGGCTTTTATTAATGCCTCTCTTTTGGATAAAAGCCATTTTTAACTGGGGTGAGATGATATCTCATTGTAGTTTTAATTTGCATTTCTCTGATAATCAATAATGTTGAGCACCTTTTCATATGCCCATTTGCCACTTGTATGTCTTCTTTTGAGAAATGTCCATTAAAATCTTTTGCCCATTTTTTGATTGGATAATTAGATTTTTTTCCCATAGAGTTGTTTGAGCTCCTTATATATTCTGGTGATGAATCTCTTGTCAGATGGGTAGATTGCAAATATTTTCTCCTATTCTGTGGGTTGCCTCTTCACTGTTGATTATTGTTTCCTTTGCTGCGCAAAATCTTTTTAAATTTATGGGATCCCATTTTTCCATTTTTGCTTTGGTTGCCTGTGCTGGTGGGGAATTACTTAAGAAATCTTTGCCTGGAGCGAAACCTTGGATAGTTTCCTCCAATGTTTTCCTGTAGTGGTTTCATAGTTTGAGGTCTTATATTTAAGTCTTTATTCCATTCAGATTGATTTTTGTATATGGTGAGAGATAGGTATCTAGTTTTATTCTTCTGCATGTGAATATCCAGTTTTCCCAGCACCATTTATTGAAGAGACTGTCTTTTCCCCAGGATATGTTCTTGGCACCTTTGTTGAAAATGAGTTCACTATAGGTGTGTGGATTTGTTTTTGGGTACTCTATTCTGTTCCATTGGCCTATGTGTCTGCTCTTATGCCAGTACCATGCTGTTGTGGTTACTATAGCCCTGTAGTATAATCAGAAGCCAGGTAATGTGATTCTTTTAGCTTTATTTTTTTGCTTAGGATAGCTTTGGCTATTCTGGGTCTTTTGTGGTTCCATAGACATTTTAGGATAGTTTTTTTCTATTTCTGTGAAGAATGTCATTGGTATTTTGATAGGGGTTGCATTGAATCTATAGATTGCTTTGGGTAATATGAACATTTTAACAATATTGATTTATCAATCCACGAACATGGAATATTTTTCCATTTTTTGGTGTCTTCTTCAATTCTTTTCATCAGTGTTTTATAGTTTTCATTAAAGAGAGCTTTTACTTCTTTGGTTAATTCCTAAATATTTTATTTTATGTGTGGTGATTGTAACTAAATTTATCAGTTGTAATAGATTTTTTTGTGTGGAGTTTTAGATTGTTCCAAACATAAGATCATAACATCTGCAAACAAGAATAATTTGATTTCTTCCTTTCCAATTTGGATGCCTTTTATACCTTTCTCTTCCAGCTAGGACTTCTGTTACTATCGTGAATAATGGTGGTGAAAGTGGGTATCCTTGTCATGTTCCAGATCTTAGAGGAAAGGCTTTCAGTTTTTCCTCATTCAGTATGATACTAGATGTGAGTCTGTCATATATGTCTTTTGTCATGTTGACATATGTTTCTTCTATACCCAGTTTTTTTAGGGTTTTTATCATGAAGAGATGTTGAATTTTATCAAATGCTTTTTCAGCATGAATTAAAGCAATCATATGGTTTTTGTCCTTCATTGTGTTGATGTGATGTGCCACATTGATTTGCATATGTTGAACCATCCTTGCATCCCTGGGATAAAATCTCACTTGGTCATGATGAATGGTATTTTTAATGTATTGTTAAATTTGGTTTGCTAGTAATTTGTTGAGGATATTTGCATAAATATTAATCAGTGATATTGGCCTGTATATTCCTTTGTATGATGTGTCTTTGTTTGGTTTTGGTATCAGGGTAATTTTAGCTTTGTAGAATGAGTTTGGAAGCATTCAGTCCTCCTCTACTTTTTGATATAGTTTGAGTAGGATTTGTGATAGTTCTTTAAATGTTTGATAGAATTTAGCAGTATAGCCATTGGGTCATAGGCTTTTCTTTAGTGGGAGACTTTTTATTATAATTTTTTATTTGTTACTTGTTATTGGTCTGTTCAGGTTTTGGATTTCTTCATGGTTCAATCTTGGTATGTTTTCTGTGTCTAGGAATTCATCCATTTCTTTTAGATTTTTCAACTTATTGGCATATAGTTGCTTATAGTAGCCACTAATGATCCTTTGAATATCTGCAGTATCAGTTGTAATATCTCCTTTTCCATCTTTGATTATATTTGGATCCTCTTTTTTTAATCACATGGTCAAGCTAAAAGTTTGTTGATTTTGCTTAACTTTTAATAAACAAGTTTTTGTTTCATTCATCTTTTGTACTTTTTTCCATTTCAAATTCATTAATTTCTGTTCTGATGGTTATTATTTCTTCTCTTCTACCAATTTTGGGTTTGGTTTGCTCTTGCTTTTCTAGTTCTATAAGTTGCATAGTTAAGTTGTTTACTTGAAATTTTTATTTTTATTTTTTTGATGTAGGTGTTTATAGCTATAAACTTCCCTCTTAGCACTGCTTTCCTGCATGTCGTAAGTTTTGGTGTGCTGTGTTTCTACTATTTGTTTCAAGAAATTTTTCAATTTCTTAGTTACTTCATTGATCCACTGGCCATTCAGCAGCATATTGTTTAAATTCTATGTATTGTTATAGTTTTCAGGATTCCTCTTGTTGTTGACTTTCAATTTTATTCCACTGTGGTCAGAGAAAATGCTTGATATTTCTATTAAAAAATGTTTTAAGACGTGTTTTGTGACCTAACATGTGATCTATCCTTGAGAATAATCCATGTGCTAAGAAAAAGAATGCGTATTCTGCAGTTCTTAGATGAATTGTTCTGTAAATATCTATAAGATCTACTTTGTCTATAGTAGAGATTAAGTCAAATGTATATTTGTTGATTTGCTGTCTGGAAGATCTGTCCAGTGCTAAAAGTGGGGTGTTGAAGTCTCCAGCTATTATTGTATTGGGGCCTCTCTCTCTCTAACTCTAATAATATTTGCTTTATATATCAGGGTGCTCCAGTGTTGAGTGCATATATATTTACAGTTGTTATAATCTCTTGCTGAATTGACCCCTTTATTATTATATACTGACCTTGTCTCTTTTTATAGTTTTTGTCTTGAAATTTATTTTGTCTGACATATGTATAACTACTTCTGCTCTTTGTGGGTTTCCATTGGCATGGAATATCTTTTCCATCCTTTTATTTTCAGTTTATGTGTCTTTGCAGGTGAAGTGTGTTTCTTGTAGGTAACAGATCAATGGGTTTTACTTTTTAATCCATTCAGTCACTCTGTGTATTTTGATTGGAGAGTTTAGTCAATGTTATTATTAATAAGTAGAGAGTTATTCCTACCATTTTGTTGTTTTTTGGTTGTTTTGTGGTCTTCTCTTCCTTAATTCTTTCATTCCTGTCTTCATTTTAGTGAAGGAGATTTTTCCTCTGGTGATATGATTTAGCATCTTGCTTTCTATTTTTTGTATATCATTTATATGGTCTCTGGTTTAAGGTTACCATGAGGCTTGCAAATACTATCTTATCACACATTAGTTAGACTGAAAACAACAATATTTGCATAAACAAACAAATAAGCAAAAAAAAACTAATAAAGACTCTAAGTCATAACTTTGTCCCCATTTTTTAAATGTTCACTGTTGCTATTTATACCTTTTTGCACTATCTGTGTCTTGAAAAGTTGTTATAGTTATTTTTTACTATCATTTAGTCTTTCTACTTAAGAACAATTTACATGCCATAGTTACAGTGTTATGACTACAGTGTTTTTCTGTGTGCTTACTATTACCAGTGAGTTTTGTAACTTTAAATAATTTCTTATTGCCCATTAACATTTTCTTCTTTCTGATTGAAGTACTCCTTTTAGCATTTCTTGAGGACAGATATGTTGTTAATGAAATCTCTCAGCTTTTGTTTGTCTGGGAAAGTCTTTATTTTTTCAAGTTAGAAGGATATTTTCACTGGATATACTAGTCTAGGGTAAAAGTTTTTTCCTTCAACACTTTAATTATGTCATGCCACTCTCTCCTGGCCTATAAGGTTTCCACTGAAAAGTCTGCTGCCAGATGTGTTGGAACTCTATTGTATATTTGTTTCTTTTCTCTTGCTGCTTTTAGAATCCTTTCTTTATCTTTGACCTATGGGAGTTTGATTACTAAATGCCTTGAGGTAGTCTCCTTTGGGTTAAATCTGGTTGGTGTTCTATCGCCTTCTTGTACTTGGATATTGATATTGTTCTCTAGGTTTGGAAAGTCTCTGTTATTATCCCTTTGAATAAGCTTTCTACCCCTATCTCTTTCTCTACCTCCTCTTTAAGGCTAATAACTCTTAGATTTGCTATTAGAGGCTATTTTCTAGATCCTGTAGGCATGCTTCATTATTTTTTATTCTTTTTTTCTTGTCTCCTCTGACTGTGTATTTTCAATTAGCCTGTCTTCAGGCTCACTAATTCTTTTTCCTGCTTGATCAATTCTGCTATTAAAAGATTCTGATGCATTCTTCACTGTGCCAATTTTATTTTTCAACTTCAGAACTTCGGCTTGATTCTTTTTTATTATTTCAATTTGTTTGTTAAACTTATCTGATAGAATTCTGAAATGTCAATTCAAATATTTTGCCCATTTAAAAAATCAGTTTCTTAGATTTTTTTTCTATAGGGTTATTTGAGCTCCTTATATTTTCTGGTTATTAACCCTTTGTCAGATGGGTAGTTTGCAAACATTTTCTCTTATTCAGTGGATTGTCTCTTCACTATGTTGATTGTTTCCTTTACTGTGGAGAAGCATTTTTAACTCTATGTGATGCCATTTGCCCCTTTTTGCTTTGGTTGCATGTGCTTGTGGGGTATTGCTCAAGAAATTTTTCCTCCTTGGGAAGGCTTTCCAGATATTTGAAATGACTTGCATATTGCAATTTATGCCGTATCTTCTTTGTGGGGAGGACCTCAACCTCATTAATGCTGTGGTTCTTGCAGACTTGTCAAGGTACTGCCTTGATGGTCTTGGCTGAGATCTGGAAGAATTCTTTAGATTACTAGGCAGAGACTCTTGTTTTCTTCCCTTTCTTCCAAACAAATGGAGTCTCTCTGATCTGAGCTACCTGGAGCTGGGGGTGCAGTGACACAAGCATCCCTGTGGCCACCACCCCTAGGACTGTGCTGAGTTAGACCTGAACCCAGCACAGCACTGGGTCTCTCCCCAAGTCTGCTGTAACCACTCCTTGGCTGCTACTACCTATGATTGCTCAAAGCCCTGGGAGTCTACAATCACCAGGTGGCAACAGCATCCAGGCCTGTCACTCTGGCAACACCAGCCAGGCCTGTCACTCTCTTCAGTGCAGCAAGTTCCCCCATACCCCAGGTGGGTCCAGAGGTGCCTTCTGTGAGCCAGGGACTACAGTAAGAAATGTTGGAACTCTACCTGGTGTTCTACTGTACTGCAGCTGAGCTGGCACTCAAACCACAAAACGCAGTCCTTCCCATTCTTCCCTCCCTTTGGCCACCACAGGTTCATGGGGAGTACTGCCAGACTGCCACTGGTATTCCCTTAAGGCCCCATGGATCTTCAGTCAGCTTGTAGTAAATGCTGCCTGGCAAGGGACCCATCCTTCTGGGGACTTGGCTCACCTCTGGCCCTGGGCAGGTCCAGAAATGCCATCACAGAACAACGTCCTGTAATTGGAGACCCAAGTGCCCATTTGGTACTCTAGGTCCTGTTGCTAAGCTGGTATCTGAAGTCAGCAAGTGTCAGAGTCTCACCCCAAGCCCTTGATGAAGCATCTGGGTATTGCTGCTGGTTATTCAGGGCCCAAGGACTCTTCAGCTTGCAGGTGGTGAGACCTGCCAGGACTGGGTCGTTCTTTTTAAGGAGTGGGTTCCGTTCTGTCACAGCGTTTGTCCAGAAATGTCCAGGAGCTAAGACCTGGAATGGAGGCCTCATGACTCTGACCACTGCCCTATCCTACTGTGGCTGAGCTGGTACCAAGATGCAAGACAAAGTCCTCCCCACTATTCCATTTTCTTCCCTCAAGTGGAGGGAAGAGGTCCATTTTGGTGCTGTGAGCAGTGTAGCTTAGGTTTAGGGTAGGGGTAATGCCAGGACTCCATTTGCCACCATGGCTGGTGTCTCAATAGGTCATGTGCCACCCAGTCCACTGTCTCTGAGCCCAGTTCAGCCCTAGGACTCACATAGGTGTTATTGTACTTATGGTCTAGATTGTCTTTCAAGTTTATTTGGGGTTGAGAGCATGTTAGCCCATGGTGGTAAGGTTTGTGGGAACTAAAATTCCAGCCACTGGGATCAGTGATTTCCCTCTTGCTCTGACTGGTTTAAATGCTCCTTCTGTGGGCAGGCATCAGCTGAGGTTGGTCTGGTTTTGCTTTCTGCTGTGATAGAACAGCACTGAGTTCAATGCCTCATGAGTACTGGCGCTCCTTCTCGCCAGGGCACAGAAATGCTCTGCCCCCACCCCCCTCCAAACTGCTGCTGCCAGGGGGCCCGGGAGAGATGGCATCAGTGATTCAGGACTGTTTCTTCTACCTCTTCAGTGCCTCTTTCAGTGATATGAAGTTAAAACCAGGTACTGTGAATGCTTACCTGATTTTTGGTTCTTACAAAGGTGTTTGTTTGTATGAGTGTATAGTTGTTAAACTGATGTCCTTGCGAGAAGGAAGATCTGTATAACCTTCTATTCCACCATCTTGCTCATCCCTCTTCCTATCACTGTGATACTAATGGTGATTTTCTAGTTTCCTCATTTATTTTACATTTATTAATTGGAATTTTTCTGCAAGGAGGATTTATCCCTTCATCCCTATTATTTACTTATGTTAGTATGGACTCTCAGTATTTATTTTATTCTTTAGGCTATAATCCAATATTGTTATTTGTTACTCAAATTGTTCCATCTTTGGCAATTAGGATGTCTTTTAGACTGATTCCAATGTCCTTTTCTTTCTTTTGTTTTTCTTCTTGAGTTCTTCCTTACTTTCATGAACCAGAAGATGCTGCAGCACAGTTTCTATTTTCTTTGACCTAGCCCTAGAATCAGCCATTTCTCCAAATATCTTTGGTCGCTTATATTGTGTGTGTATGTGTGTGTGTGTGTGTGTGTGTGTGTGTGTATATATATGTATGTATATGTGTGTGTGTGTGTGTGTGTATATATATACACACAAACGTAACTTCATACTGATATCTCCAAGTCTAATCTAGTACCACAGGGTTCATTCTAGCATCCCTCCTTGTTTATTTCCTCAGACAGTGTGACACCTGATTCAATTATCTACAATATATTTACTCATTTGTTCAAACCTATTATACAAGTAATTTCAGAATTGCTAACTCCTTTTACTGTGAGAAACCAATTTATCAGCAAAAGCCCATTTTGTAGGTTTTTTTTTTTTTTTTTTTGCATTTAGCCTAACACTGTCTGTTCAAAACACTGTTTTACAAAGTTGCTTAGGTCAACTCCTTTCTTCTCCAGCACCTTTACAAAGTATCCCGAACCCTATTCTAAGAGATTTTCTTTCAGTAGTTTTTGGGTGTGGCTCTGGAATTTTTATTTTTAATCAGCATCCCAGTGATTCATATACAGATGAACCCTGGAACTCAGTTTTTTTTTTTTTTTTTTTTTTTTTTTTTTTTTTTTTTTTTTAGGGGGGCGTTCTCCCTCTCCCGCCCGGGCTGGAGTACACTGGAGTTCAGTGGCGCATCTCAGCTCACTGCAACCTCNTTTTTGAGACGGAGTCTCGCTGTGTCGCCCAGGCTGGAGTGCAGTGGCCGGATCTCAGCTCACTGCAAGCTCCGCCTCCCGGGTTCACGCCATTCTCCGGCCTCAGCCTCCCGAGTAGCTGGGACTACAGGCGCCCGCCACCTCGCCCGGGTAGTTTTTTGTATTTCTTAATAGAGACGGGGTTTCACCGTGTTAGCCAGGATGGTCTCGATCTCCTGACCTCGTGATCTGCCCGTCTCGGCCTCCCAAAGTGCTGGGATTACAGGCTTGAGCCACCGCGCCTGGCCGGAACTTAGTTTTGTGATTTATGGATCTAGGATATGTTGGGTATAAATTGAGCACATCTCCACCCTTCATTCCTGGAGAGCCCACACCAGTTAAAAAACACAAAGCTAAAAAATATCCCATTAAGCCAAGTCAGAGAGGAGCATTATAAGTACTCCTTGGAGATTAAACCCTTCTCATATTTACTTTCTCTCTACTTCTGCACTGAGTTCTACTTACTTATGTGAGTTCTAAGGAAAAGGGATTATCAAATAAATTGTGGCTTCTTGTTTCTCCTTAAGTATTACTCTAGTAACAGAAACTGGAAGACAATTTCAAGGAATGGGGAGATCAGAGACTATGGAATTCTTACAGCAGGAATAAGCTGGGGTCAACCTCCCTCGTAACCTTGAGTTAATTCTTTATTATGATGAGTACTCTGGCACATTCCTGCTTTGGCACTTCATTGCTCCAGCAAAACACGACATGAGAGCTGCTGCCTTTGGCAAGCAGTACTTAATAATAAAACTCTTCACCTCTCATTTGCAAGCTCCAGAAAACAGTACTAATGATAATTTCTGTTGCAGACTTAAAATTAGGGCCATTGGATTGTTTACATTTTAGAGATGACAAAAGAGAAAACACAACTGGAATGAGAATTCAGTACTCAAATTACTAAAGTAATGATCCAGCTTAACTCTATCAATTGCATAACATGAAAACCTTCTGTTTGTGTGGCCTCTCTTTTATTGATTATTTTCAGGGGACATTTACTTGCATAGACTTTGAGGAACAATAGAAATCTCTGCTATGGTAACATAGAGAAAGTTAAAATATGACCCAAATATGGTAAAGGGTTTGATTTTTATAGTTTTCATTTTACTTTTCAAGCTTCAACTCTAAGGTAATGTTCTTTCCTTGAGGTATGAGAACTGGGTAACCTTTTGTGAGATAATTCCAGCCAGCAGTTAGATGTACAGAACTTCTAGCATTTCAATAATGAGAATGCCACTTTATAACTTAGTAATACAGTGATGTTGTTAAATAGAATGAAGAGTTTGCACAGAAAAGATACAACCCACTTTGAAGAGCTTTGTGGTTCAACTGGTAATCATCGCTGGGGCAGTTCTCTCTGATTCAGTATCTGGTACTCAGAATTCGTAACTCAGAATAACTAAAAGGAAATCCATTCAGAGGTTAGCTTATTGGATTTGGTTCCACCTTTTAAAAAAGAAAAAGAAAACATCAGAAGTCTATGTGCCTTAGAAATCATGTAATACATTTCTTATCAGTCTTTTCCCTTTATGGCCTTTTCTAATATAGAGAATAGTTTGCTGTAATGCAGCAGTCACTCCCAACAGTCATTATTATTGTGTGACGTGCTCTGACTTCTCTCCCTCCTTTCTTCATTTCTTCCTCCTCTCTCTTACTAACACCCCACCCTGCCACCACCCACTATGCACCCAGTCACTCATGGATAATGAACTGTCAGTCTGCTCTGAAACCAAGTGGGCCACTCCTCACAACAACTCCACAGCAATCTGTGAAAATAGAGTAGAGATGAGAATTCAGAATGCATTCAATCTTACAGCTGGTGCAGCTGTACTCGGAATCTGGTCAATGTATATATTTATTTCAGAAGGTTGTAAACCAGTAGAAAGTAGGGATTTTGCAAATGTCAAATTATTATGCCCCTTTATTCCTCTGAATTTTAGTACCTGACAATTGGCCAATTAGCAAATAACCTGTACGTGTTTTACGTGATTCATTTGGCATAACTCAACACCCTTCTATCTGAGGAGACTACAAATACAGTACATGATTGTATTATATAATTATGTGCTATATTATCTGCAGCTAATAGAAAGAGACATTGCTGCATAGAGATAGGTCAGGTTTACATGTTTAAATGCTGTTAGAATGATAACTCCTTGTTCAATTGCATATGAATGGAATAAAAGGACATGATTTGTTTAGCCTGGACAGTGTTCTCAGCACAGTACAGAGATTAAACATTTAACTCATATTGAGAGAGACACTTTCTCCTCAAGGGATCCATAAACAACACCTATCACATTCAAAGAAAGACTTCTCATTTGATCTCCTAGAAATATTCCCAGGGCATCTTTCACCTCTGCCAGCTGTTGTCACAGTTTGACAGTGAATGTATCAGCAAGACAACAATGCCTAATTGTCTGCACCCTGTCAATTCAATATAGAGGACCCTTGGTCATCCATATCCTGCTTATGATAATAGTCAAAGGAAAAGTGGATGTAGAAGAAACACTAAAAGATTGAAATGCCTCTCTGATAAGTTGTCAAATAGTGAAAGAGCTCTTTGCTTGATACCCAACTATCTTTAAAATTGCCACCCAACTTAATTCTTAATATTAAGCCTTACATGATTATACTATAAAACTCCGAGGAATTAGGATCTCGAAGGCAGAATGATGTTGACATATATACCTAAAACCATTGCCCCTGGGAATTTTCATTCCATGGCAAATTTATACATGCCTATATTTTCTATAGCAGAGAAATATTGGAAGAAGAGGCATAATTCTGGGAAAAGGTATTGTCATAGCCAAGTCAGCAATAAGACCACAGCAATATAAGAAGACAGTGTTCATACCCACCTTAAGTCTTCTGATAACTTCCAATGCAAAAAGAAGTGAAGGTAGGGAAGGAGACCGCATCTATGAAAGGGAATGAGGGAAGAGGCAGCCCAAAATAGCTGCCTATGAAAGGAAAGTGCTAAAGACAGACCTCACTAGAATGTATCAAAAAGATCTTTACTGTATGTCAACGAAACCTTCACAGAATACCTTACAGAATGAGAAAGAAAGAAGGTACAAATATTTGATGTCTCTACTTTATGCCAGGCCTCATGCTTGCTACTTTCTTTATATATGTGTGATCTCCCCTCATCTTCATAACAGCATTATGAAAACAAGAAAGTACTGGTTTAGAGAGGTTCTGGGTCTCGTCCAATTCTCTCACTTATTATGTATGTACCACTGAACTTATGACTCTAATAGAATCAACTCAGGCATACCTCCCTAGCCCCAATTAGGAAAATTAATGAACACTGAAAACTGGAGATGGTTAGAGGAACCTCCTTAGCTACTCAGAGTTGTTCCCCATGATCTTTTCAGTCTGTTTTCAGAAACTTGCTTCATTATCAGAAAACTGCTGTATATGCACAGCTTCTCTGAATGTTTCCTTCATTTACTTATCTAACTTGAAATTTGGTACTTCCTAAAAAATTCTTTCTCTATCTTGCTAGCATCTCAAGTGGACATTTTTTCTTTCCCTTTCATAATCCAGGTAACTCAGAAGTTGAAATTGGTATCTTCCTTGTTCCTCAATATTACTTATAGACATTTGCTTCACCTCCCTCTTGCTAAAACCCCTGTTTCTATTAGGAGCACATAGTCATTATAGCTTGCCTCTTTTTCAATAGCATTAACCTGGAAAAATTTGAATCTAGATGATCAATCTCTTGCCCAGCAGATAAGAATCAACCATCTAGATTAGTATCTAGCACCCTACATATGTGATCATGCAAACAAAATTAGTACTCAGAAAATCCCAGCAATATTAACAAATGTCTCTTTAACTTTGCTTTCAGACTCTCTGCAATCCCTTTTTCATACCTTGTTTATTCTTCCTAAATATTTAAACAAGCCATCACTGCCCTATGTCTCGGACTTAATAGAGAAAGTAGAACTTATTAGATAGAAATTGCTTCATCATCATTAAATCAGAAAAAAACAAAAACAAAAACAAAACATAAGAGTGCCTGCTCCCATATTTGGCTTTTCCCTCCTATTACAATAGAGAAAGAAGAAGCGATTCCAATAAGTACATGACCCTCAAACCACAGTTTCCAAAAGACTATGAGACAGATGTAATTCACAGATCAGTTAAAAGTCACAAGGAAGGCAATGAAGACAAGAAATATGGAGAGTGACTCATTAGTCCAGAGGTAGCAGATTCAAGATAATACTAGCACAAACAACTTCCTGAAGGGAAGTTGTCCTTAGTTTTTGCTGAAAACTAAGTGTAAGAAATGGGTTAGCAGGGTGAGACCCCATTTCTTTCAAATAATAAGATATAGAGCTAGATGAAGAATCACATGCAGAAGCCACGTTTGCAGGAAGTCATCTGCCTCTGTGGCAGTAAAGTAGAAGCAATTATTTGGGTGTAAAGCTTAGAGGGCTACAGCTGCTCCCCCTCCAACCAACCTACAAATAGCTGGTCTAGAAAAAGCCAATTTATTCAGTAATGAATAATATAGGGAAAAACTGGCATGATATTGAGACAAAAAATGTCATAAGAAAAATATAGAAAAAGGCTGCAAAATTTAGAAACAAAAGAACATTCACCAGAATGTGTTTCAATAAATGATTTAAAAACAATGGATCAGTCACATTTAAAAACAAAAGTCACAGATCAGAAATGTACAGTCAGGAAAGAAATGATGTGACAACAGAAGCAATGAAGTATGAGCTGGAATCACTAAGGAAATGAGCATTAATTTTAACAAAAGCCTGAAACAAAAACAAAACTGATGGGATGACAAAAGAAAACAGATATTATGGAAAATTGGGTGTGATACTGTGAAATAATGTATAATCATATATATATATATAGAAGATTATATATATAAGTAAAGAATGTATGTGTGCGTGTGTGTGTGTGTGTGTGTGTGTATATGTAGAGAGAGAGAGAGAGAGCTCCTAAGACCTTTATAATTTCCTGAGTGATAGGAGGATAGGGCAAAGCTCTCCAAAATCAGGTGATAGACTCATCATTTGTTCTAATGAGGTAACTCTTGGTGGGCTCCTGGATAGCATCAGGATGGGGACTAGTTGCCAGGCAAATGACCCATGTCATTAGATGGGTGGAACTCTCAGTCCAACCCCAACCTCCAGGAAGGAGAGAGGGGCTAAAATTGAGCTTATGACCAATGGCCAATGATGTTATCAATTATACCTGTGTAATGTAGCCTTCATAAAACCCCAAAAGGACAGGGTGAGAAGAGCTTGTGGATTGCTGAAAACATGGAAGTTCCTGGAGGGTGTTATGTTTGGAAAAGGCACGAAAGTTCCATGCCCCTTCCCACATACCTTACTGTATGCATCTTTTTCATTTGGCTATTCATCTGTACCCTTAGAAATATCTTTCATAATAAATGAATGGATGTAAATAAAGCAATTCCTTGAGTTCTGTGAGTCACTCTAGCCAAGTAATTAATGAGGAGAGTGTTAAGGGAACCTCCAATTCATAGCTGATTAGTGAGAAGTGTAGGTTACAACTTCCTTCTTATCATTGGAATCTGAAGTCAGGGGCAGTCTTGTGGGACTGAGCCCTCAACCTGTGGGACGTGATGCTATCTCCAGTTGGATGGTATGTGAATTGACTTAAAACTATAGGACACTCAGTTGTCCATTGTGAGAAATCTCTGCACATTTTGGGCACAGAAGTATACTGTGTTGAGTAGCATAAGAGTAGAGAGAAAAAAATTTTTTTTAAGAAACTTGGAAGATAGAAATTGGGAAGTAAATGATGATAATAATACAGTGAATAAAGAGTTTAAAAGGGATGGGTGAGGCAATGATAGACTTAGAAGCCTGGCAAAGGCGTGAACTTATATGTAACTAGAGTACCTAACGAAGAAAACTAAAACACTGAAATAGAACAAATATTTCAATATATTATCCAATAAAACTCTACTAAAAAAAAGAAGGCAAAGCTATATACAGAAAGAACTGTGTAAGGGACACTGTGTGTGTAAGAGAAGATGGAACCAGAATGCTCAATGCTGGGAAATGTCCTAGTAAAGTTGTAGGTTGTTAAAGAGTGAAATAATTCTTTGAACAGTCAGACAAAAAGATCAAGTCACGTACAAAGAGAAAATAATTAAACTAGCCTCAATTTTTTTCCATAGAACAATTCTATACTAAAAGATAGTGAAACATTTACAAAGAGTTCAAGGATAGAAAATGCGAGCCAATGATTTACATCCAGTCAAACTGTCCTTCATGTGTAAAGACTGTAGACACATGCATTTGAATTGGCCAGATTTCAGAGGCTATTGTTCTGTGAGCTTTTATGAGGATACTGCAAGAGAACCATTTTGAGCCAAAAGAAGTGATGACAAAGAAAATTAAGCCAAAAGATTGGCAATGAATTTTGAATACTTTTAACTGTATAAATAAAGCCAAAACAAATGTGAGAATAGAGTGAAAGAGCAGAAGGTTAATGTTATATGCCTTAAGAATGTCAACATCATGTAATTAATACCAATTGGGAGAAGGAGAGAAAAGAATGTATAGGTAGAGTAAGTGTACTGATTACCTAATTGTAGTAGATGGGAATCATCTTATATGCCTTAAATATAAATTAGGCATAGGAATAGTTGAGGCAAGTAATAGCTATATATTTGACTATACAAAAGAAAATTCTGAGAAAGGGTATATTAGTGAATTCATTGTTTTATTATTAAAAATAACACATATACCTTTACCATCTGCAAAGATAAATAGACTTGCATTACCAACTTAAGGAAAAGAGCAATTTAAGATTGGATCACAAAGCAAAACTAAACTCTATGTTGTATGTATAAGAGATACACATAAAGCACAGTGATTCAAAAGGGTGGCAAGTAAAAATACATCCCAGGTAAATGCAAACAAAAAATGGCAAAGGTCAGGTTTTTAATATAAACAAGGTAGAATTACTGCCAAAAGCACTGAAAAAGATGGAGAAGGACACTCAAAAGTGATAAAGGATGCAATTTATATGTAAGATAAAATAGTCATATATTTAACATTAAGTAACACAGTAACAGCATTCATAGATCAGAAATCATGGGAAAAAAAGGAGAAATTTATTAAAAAAATACACAGGTAGGATGATGATTCTTTACAATGAAATAAGTCTGGAAATTTCTAATTCTTTTTTTTAAATTATGAAAACAATGTTTTCTGTGTGCAAATTAAAAACAGATCCCTATAATTTTAGAGCGTCAAATAGGAAATACAAAATTGAAGTATTTGTCTCTAAAATAATATAATAAAAGCGTTATACATCACTTCCTGAGAGACACAGCTAAAGCAATGCTCGGGGAAAATTCAGGACCCTAAATATGTATATCAGTAATGAAGCAGAATGTAAGCAAGTGAATTAGTAATCTGACTTAAAATTAAGAGATACAGCAGCAAAATATTAAAGTTTGAATTAATAAATTAACAAAGATAGAGAATATGAGATTTGGGCGGGGGGGGGGGGTTGAAAAAATATTTAAACTATATCGTTCCACCACGAGCCACATCAAAAATTGGAAAAATCTTCCATGTTCACAAGTTGGAAGAATCAACATTGTTAAAATGTTCATACTACCTAAAGCAATCTACATATTCAATGCAATCCCTATCAAAATACCAACGACATTCTTCACAGAAATAGAAAACACAATCCTAAAAAAAGACCCAGGATAGACAAAGCTATCCTAAGCAAAAAGAATGAAACTAGAGGAATCACACATTACCTGACTTCAAATTATACTACAGACCCCTATCTCTTGCTATATACGAAAATCAAATCAAAATGGTTTAAAAACTTAAACTAAGACCTCAAACTGTGAAACTACTACAATAAGACAGTGGGGAAAATTTCTAGAACATTGGTCTGGGCAAATATTTTTTGAGCAATACCCAGCAGCACAGACAACCAACGCAAAAATGACAAATGGGATTGCACCAAGTTAAAAAGCTTCTGCACAGAAAAGGATACAATCGACCAAGTGAAGAGACAATCCACAGAATGGGAGAAAATATTTACAAACTATCCCTCTAACTAGGGATTCCAATCAGAATATATAAGGAGCTTAAACAACTATATAGAAAAAAATTCTAATAATCTGATAAAAAATTGGCAAAATATTTGAATAGACTTTTCTCCAAAGAAGACATTCAGATGGCAAACAGACATATGAAAAGGTGCTCATCATATATCGATCATCGGAGAAATGCAAAACAAAACTACCATGAGATATTAACTCACCAGAGTTAAAATGGCTTATATTCAAAAGACAGGCAATAACAAATGCTGATGAAAATGTGGAGAAAAGGGAACCCTTGTACACTGTTGGTGGGAATGTAAATTAGTATAACTACTACGGAGAAGAGTTTGGAGGTTCCTCAGAAAACTAAACATAGAGCTACCATTCGATCCAGGAATTCCACTGCTGGCTATATACCCCAAATAAAGAAAATCAGTATATTGGGCATCTATTGGATATATAAAATTCAACATCCCTTCATGATAAAAGCCCTGAAAAACTGGAGACAGAAGGAATATAAGTGCAGTATATATCTGCACTCCCATGTTTATAACAACTCTATTCAGAATAGCCAAGATTTGGAAGCAAGTCCATTGTCCATCAGTTGATGAATGGATAAAGAAAATGTGGTAGATAAACACAGTGAAGTCTCCAGTCATTTGCAACAACATGAAATAAGCCAGCAGAGGAAAACAAACATTGCATGTTCTCACTCATTTGTTGGAGCTGACAATTAAAATAATTGAACTCATAGACATAAAGAATAGAAAGATGGTTACCAGAGACTGGGAAGGATAGTGGGAGGGAGAGTGGGAAGTGAAGTGAAGATGGTTAATGGGTGTAAAAAAATAGTTACACAGAAGGAATAAGACCTACTATTTGCTAGCACAGCAGGGTAACTATAGTCAAAAATAATTTATAATTTAATTGTACATTTAAAATAACTAAAGGAGTATAATTGGATTTTTTGTAACACAAAGGATAAATGCTTGAATACCAAATTTGCCCTGATGTGATTACACATTGCATGCATGTATTAAAATATCTTATGTGCCCCTTAAGTATACATACCTATTATGTATCCATAAATTTAAAAATTAAAAAATTAAAAAATAAAGCAATGTAATCATGTAAAATATGTGCTTCAGTCACAGTGGAATTAAATTAGAATAAATAACAGAGGGAAATCTGGAAAAATTTAAAATGTGTAGAAATTAAGGCCGGGCGCGGTGGCTCAAGCCTGTAATCCCAGCACTTTGGGAGGCCGAGACGGGCGGATCACAAGGTCAGGAGATCGAGACCATCCTGGCTAACCCGGTGAAACCCCGTCTCTACTAAAAAATACAAAAAACTAGCCGGGTGAGGTGGCGGGCGCCTGTAGTCCCAGCTACTCGGGAGGCTGAGGCAGGAGAATGGCATAAACCCGGGAGGCAGAGCTTGCAGTGAGCTGAGATCTGGCCACTGCACTCCAGCCTGGGTGAGAGATCGAGACTCCGCCTCAAAAAAAAAAAAAAAAAAAAAAAGAAATTAAACAATGTACCCTAAATAACCAGTGTGTTGAAGAAAAAAAATCACATGGGAAATAATAAATGAAAAGAAATAAATTAAAATGAAAATACAACATATTAAAATTTATGTGATGCAGTGAAAGCAGTCCTTATAGGGTGATTTAGAGCTTTACATATCTATATCAGAAAAGAAGAAAAATCTTGAATCGATAATATAACCTACCACCTTAATAACTTATAAATAGAAGAGCAAACTGAACCCAAATCAAGCTAAATAAAGGAGCTAATTAGTATTACAGAAGGAGTAAATGAAATAGAAAACAGAATAACAATAGAGAAATTTAATGAAGCCAAATGTTGGTTTTTGAAAATAACAACACTGAAAAAACTAGCTAGACTGGTCAAGCAAAAGTGAATGGAGACTCACATTACTAAAATCAACAGTGGATGATGGGACATTACTATTAGGTTGGTGCAAAAGTACTTGCAGTTTTTAATGGCAATTACTTTTGCCTCAACCTAATAACCTTACAGAAATAAAAAGGATAATACAAAATTATTATGAAAAATTGTGCTGAAAATTAGATAATGTAGAATGCAATGGACAAATTCTTAGAAGTACACAAACTACCAAAATTGACTCAGAAAGAAATAGAAAATCTGAATAGAAATATAACAAATAAAAAGCCTGAAAAATAGTTCCATAAAAGAATCCCAGGACCAGATGACTTCATTGATCTCATGAATTGTACCAAACATTATAAAATGAATTAATACCAATATTTCATAAACTCTTAAAGAGACGAAAACATTTTCAAGCTCATTCTATGAATTCAGAATTATCCTCATATCAAAAACCAGACGAAAAATTATAGTTAAGAAATCTATAGCCTAATATCCCTTATAAATACACAAAAATGCACAAAAAACTAGCAAACTGAATTTAGTAACATGTTTTATATAAAACGTTATCTATCTATCTATCTATCTATCTATCTATCTATCTATCTATCTATCCATCCATCCATCCCATGTGCAAGTAGTTATCTCAGGAAAGCAGGTTGGTTCAACATATGAAAATTAATATAATATACTAACATAATAAGGAAAAAAACACATATGATCACCTAAAAAACAGAAAAATCATGTGAAAAAATCCAACACCCTTTCCTGATAGAAATGCTCAACAAACTAAGAATGGAGGTTAACTTCCTCAACCCAATAAAGTACATGAATTAATATCCCACAACTAACATTATACTTAAAAGGTGAACAATTATAGTTTTTACACCTAAAATCAGGAACAAGAGAAGAATGTCTGCTCTCACCACTTTTATTCAATGTTGTACTAAAGTTTTAGCCAGGGCAATGAAATTAAACATAAATGTATGAGTTTATTTTAGAATGCTCAATTTTGTTCTGTTGATCTTTATGTCTACTCTTATGCCCAAACCATACAATTTGATTAGAGTTGCATTATAGTAACTTTTGAAATCACGAAGAATGAGTTCGCTTTGATTTTTCACAAGATTGTTTTGACTATTCTGGGTTCTTTGCATTTCCCCATGAATTTTTGGATCAGCTTAATTTCTGCCAAAAAAAAAAAAAAGTCAGCTGGAATGCTGATGTAGATTTCATCGAACCCATGGGTCAATATTGGGATTATTTTCATCTTAACAATATTATGTTTTGCAATCCATAAACATGAGATGTCCTCTCACTTATTGTTGCTAACTTTAATTTCAACAAATGTTTTGTACTTTTGAGTATGCAAATCTTCACTTCTTTTGTTACATTTATATATAAATTTCTCTGTTATGGTATTGGTAAATGAAACTGTTTACTCGATTGCATTTTTGGATAGCTCACTGCTAATGTACGAAGATATAATTGGTGTTTTTATATTGATCTTATATCCTATGAACTTGCTGAATTTGTTATTAACTCTAATC
This sequence comes from Theropithecus gelada, assembly GCF_003255815.1. Taxonomy (NCBI): domain Eukaryota; kingdom Metazoa; phylum Chordata; class Mammalia; order Primates; family Cercopithecidae; genus Theropithecus; species Theropithecus gelada. Next base: position 96,266,478 of record NC_037689.1, read on the forward strand.
GATGTTTTTGTGGATTCCTTAAGATTTTCTATATACGAGATCATTTAATCTACAAATAGGTACCTTTTTCTTACCAATCTGAATGCCTTTCATTTAGTTTTCTTGCCTATTTTCAACAAGGGTGCCAAAAAAATTAATGGGGTAAAGAAGAGTCTTTTCAACAAATGGTACTGGGACATCTGGATATTCACTTTTAAAATATGAAATTGGATTCCTGGCCGGGCGCGGTGGCTCAAGCCTGTAATCCCAGCACTTTGGGAGGCCGAGACGGGTGGATCACGAGGTCAGGAGATCGAGACCATCCTGGCTAACACGGTGAAACCCTGTCTCTACTAAAAAATACAAAAAACTAGCCGGGCGCGGTGGCGGGCGCCTGTAGTCCCAGCTACTCGGGAGGCTGAGGCAGGAGAATGGCGTGAACCCGGGAGGCGGAGCTTGCAGTGAGCTGAGATCCAGCCACTGCACTCCAGTCTGGGCGACAGAGCCAGACTCCGTCTCAAAAAAAAAAAAAAAGAAATTGGATTCCTATTTCACACCATATACAAAACTTAATTCAAAATAGATTAAAAGTCTAAATAAAAGAAGTGAAACAATAAGAGTCTTAGAAGAAAACATAGCAGTAAAATCTTTGTGACCTTGGATTAGGCAATGGGATCCTAAATATATATGTATAACACAAGCATCAAAAGGGGTAAAAATAGATAAATGGGAATATATCAAATTAAAAATGTTTGTGCTCCAAAGAATACTATCATGAAAGTTAAAGGACAACTCACAGAACAAGAGAAAATATTTTTAACTCATATATCTGAAAGGCATATAGGACCCAGAATATATAAAGAATTTAACATTAGACTATAAAAAGACAACCAAACTTTTTATTATTATTATACTTTAAACTCTGGGATACATGTGCATAACATGCAGGTTTGTTACATAGATATACACATGCCATGGTGGTTTGCTGCATCCATCAACCCGTCATCCACATTAGGTAATTCTCATAATGCTATCCCTCCCCTAGACTCCCAACCCCCAACAGGCCCAAGCATGTGATGTTCCCCTCCCTGTGTCCATGTGTTCTCACTATTTAATTCCCACTTATGAGTGACAACATGTGGTGTTTGGTTTTCTGTTCCTGTGTTAGTTTGCTGAAAATGATGGTTCCCAGCTTCATCTATGTTTCTGCAAAGGACATAAACTCATCTTTTTTATGGCTGTACAGTATTCCATGGTGTATATGTGCCACATTTTCTTTATTCAGTCTATCATTGATGGGCATTTCGGTTGGTTCCAAGTCTGCCATTGTGGACAGTGCTGTAATAAACCTATGTGTGCATATGTCTTTATAGTAGAATGATTTGTAATCCTTAAGGTATATACCTAGTAATGGAATTGCTGGGTCAAATGGTATGTCTGGTTCTAGATCCTTAAGGAATTGCCACACTGCCTTTCACAATGGTTGAATTAATTTATACTCCCACAAACAGTGTAAAAGCATCCCTATTTCTCCACATCCTCTCCAGCATCTGTTGTTTCCTGACTTTTTAATGATTGCCATTCCAACTGACATGAGATGTTATCTCATTGTGGTTTTGATTTGCATTTCTCTAACGACCATTGATGATGAGCTTTTTTTTTTATATGTTTGATGACGGCATAAATGTCTTCTTTTGAGAAGAGTCTGTTCATATTCTTTGCCCACTTTTTGATGGAGTTGTTTTTTTCTTGTACATTTGTTTAAATTCCTTGTAGATTCTGGATATTAGACCTTTGTCAGATGGATAGATTGCAAAGATTTTTCTCCCATTCTGTAGGTTGCCTGTTCACTCTGATGATAGTTTCTTTTGCTGTGCAGAAGCTCTTTAGTTTAATTAGATCCCATTTGTCAATTTTGGCTTTTGTTGCCGTTGCTTTTGGTGTTTTAGTCATGAAGTCTTTGCCCAGGCCTATGTCCTAAATGGTATTGCCTAGGTTTTCTTTTAGGGTTTTTATGGTTTTAAGTCTTATGTTTAAGTCTTTAATCTATCTTGAGTTAACTTTTGTATAAGGTGTAAGGAAGGGGTCCAGTTTCAGTTTTCTGCATATGGCTAGCCAGTTTTCCCAAAACCATTTATTAAATAGGGAATCCTTTCCCCGTTGCTTGTTTTTGTCAGGCTTGATCAGATGGTTGTAGATGTGTGGCATTATTTCTGAGGCCTCTATTCTGTTCCATTGGTCTATATATCTGCTTTGGTACCAGTACCATTCTGTTTTGGTTATTGTAGCCTTGTAGTAGAGTTTGAAGTCAAGTAGTGTGATGTCTCCAGCTTTGTTCCTTTTGCTTAGGATTGTCTTGGCTATATGTGCTCTTTTGTGGTTCCATATGAAATTTAAAATAATTTTTTCTAATTATGTCAAGAAAGTCAATGGTAACTTTCTTACCATTGATGGGGATGGCATTGAATCTATAAATTACTTTGGGCAGTATGGTCATTTTCACAATATTGATTCTTCCTCTCCATGAGCATGGAATATTTTTCCATTTGTTTGTGTCTTCTCTTATTTCCTTGAGCAGTGGTTTGTAGTTCCCCTTGAAGAGGTCCTTCGCATCCCTTATAAGTTTTATTCCTAGGTATTTTAATTCTCTTTGTAGCAACTGTGAATGGGAATTCACTCATGATTTAGCTGTTTGTCTATTATTGGTGTATAGGAATGCTTGTGATTTTTGCACGTTGATTTTGTATCCTGAAACTTTGCTGAAGTTGCTTATCAGTTTAAGGAGATTTGGGGCTGAGACGATGGGGTTTTCTAAATATACAATCAGGTCATCTGCAAACAGAGACAATTTGACTTCCTCTCTTCCTATTTTAATAGTCTTTATTTCTTTCTCTTGACTGATTGCCCTGGCCAGAACTTCCAATACTATGTTGAATAGGAGTGGTGAGAGAGGGCATCCTTGTCTTGTGCCAGTTTTCAAATGGAATGCGTCCAGCTTTTGCCCATTCAGTATGATATTGGCTGTGGGTTGGTCATAAATAGCTCTTATTATTTTGAGATACGTTCCATCAATACCTAGTTTATTGACAATTTTTAGCATGAAGAGGTGCTGAATTTTATCGAAAATCTTTTCTGTATCTTTTGAGATAATCATGTCATTTTTGTCATTTGTTCTGTTTATATGATGGATTATGTTTACTGATTAGCGTATGTTGAACCAGCCGTGCATCCCAGGGATGAAGGTGACTTGATTGTGGTGGATAAGCTTTTTGATGTGGTGCTGGGTTTGGTTTGCCAGTATTTTATTGAGGATTTTTGCCTCAATGTTCATCAGGGATATTGGCCTGAAATTTTCTATTTTTGTTGTGTCTCTGCCAGGTTTTGGTATCAGGATGATGCTGGCCTCATAAAATGAGTTAGGGAAGAGTCCCTCCTCTTTTTCTGTTGTTTGGAATAGTTTCTGAAGGAATGGTACCAGCTCCTCTTTGTACCTCTGGTAGAATTTGGCTGTGAATCTGTCTGGTCTTGGGCTTTTTTTTTGTTGTTAGTAGGGTATTAGTTACTGCCTTAATTTCATACCTGGTTATTTGTCTATTTAGGGATTCGATTTTTTCCTGGTTGAGTCTTGGGAGGGTATATGTGTTCAGGAATTTATCCATTTTCTCTAGATTTTCTAGTTTAATTACAGAGAGGTGTTTATAGTATTCTCTGATGATAGTTTCTATTTCTGTAGGATCAGTGGTGATATCCCCTTTATCATTATTGTGTCTACTTGATTCTCTTCTCTTTTTTTCTTGATTATTCTGGCTAGCAGTCTATCTATTTTGTTAGTCTTTTCAAAAAACCATCTCCTGGATTCATTGATTTATTGAAGGGGTTTTCATGTCTCTATCTCCTTCAGTTCTGCCCTGATCTTAGTTATTTCTTGTCTTCTGCTACCTTTTGAATTTGTTTGCTCTTGCTTTTCTAGTTCTTTTGATTGTGATATTAGGGTGTTGATTTTGAGCTTTCCTGCTTTCTCCTGTGGGCATTTAGTGCTATAAATTTCCCTCTTGACACTGCTTTAGCTGTGTCCCACAGATTCTGATAGGTTCTCTCTTCATTCTCATTTGTTTCAAAGAACTTATTTATTTCTGCCTTAATTTCATTATTTACCCAGTAGTCATTCAGGAGCAGACAACCAACCTTTTAATTAAAAGTTGGCAACGAATTTCAATTGACATTTCTTTAATAAAATAGAAATGACCAATAAGAACATCAAAACATGCTCAATCCCAAGAGTTATTATGAAAATGCAAATCAAAACCACAATTAGGTACCACTTAATACCCACTTGGATGGTTATATTAAAAAAAAGACAGGCAATTACAAGTGTTATCAAGGATATGGAGAAATTGTAAACTTCATAAATTGCAGATAGGACTATAAAATGATGCAGCCATTTTAGAAAACAGTTTGGCACAGAAAGCCACCATAAAATCCAATAATTCTACTCCTAAGTATATTCTCAAGTTAATAGAAAACTTATGTCCAAAAAAAAAAACTTTTACATGAAAGTCATAGTCACATTATTCATAGTAGCCCAAAGTAGAAATAATCCAACTATCCATCAATGTATAAATGCATAAACAAATGTGGCATATCCACACAATGGGACATTATTTAGCAATGAAAGGCATGAAGTACTAATACACGCTACAACATGGATGAACCCTGAAAACATCATATTAAGTAAAAGAAGCCAGACAGAAAGGCCACATATTATATGATTCCACTTACATAAAATGTCCAGAATAGGCAAATGCATAGGAGGAGAATGGAGATTAGTGTTTGCCAGAGGTTAGGGATGGGAGATTGAGAGGGAGGATTGAAGTAAGGAGTTTCTTTTTGGCGTGATAAAAGTATACTGAAATTGGTAGTCATGCTTGAATAACCTTGTGATTTTAATAAAAATAACTGAATTATACACTTCAAAATAATACGTGTACCCTTGAACTTAATAAAAGTTGATGAATAAAAAAGAATAAATCTTATGGTATGTGAGTCATATTTTAACAAAAAATTACAGAAAAAATTCTGACCAAAATCAACAGAATCTAGCCATATATTATAAGAAACAACAGCAATGGAATTCATTGTAGGAATCAAGAATTGTTTACTATTTGGAAAGCTATTTTTAAAATTGATCATATTAATTGACCCAAGGAGAAAATTATATGCTCATCTCCATAGATGCTGCAAAGGCATTTGACAAAATTCAATGACAAATCTCAAATTTAAAAAGGTAGTATGAATAAACCAATGCTTATTTAACATGATTAACTGCATTTATCTCAGCCCCAAATTCAGCATCATAGGGAAATACAAAAATTGTTACCGCTAAAATCAGCTGGAAGTTAGGAATGTCCACAGTCTTCACTAGTATTTAACATTATACTGCATGCAATAGCTAATATCATTACATAAGATAAGGGGAATCAAAGTATAAAAATTGGAAAGAAGAAAAAAGTACTATTTTTCATTGAAGATCATATAATTGTGTAAATGGAAAATACAAGAGACTCAACTGAGAAAACTACTGCAAGCAAACAATAGTTCAGTAATGTGGTAGAATATATATTAATATATGGGATCAAAAGTATCTATAACCCATTTACAATAGAATAATATCATAAAATACCTAGGAGTGAACTTATAAATTAAGTTCTTAATAAGTTCATTATCTTTATGTATAATACCTACATATTTTGTTTTTCATAAATCATCTAGTTTATTTCCCGGACACAGTAGGATTGTTTACTTTCTTAATTTCATTTTGTTGCCAATAACCAATCTTCATTTTTTCATTTGCTATACTTTTGATTGTGGTAAAAGTATACCACATGATATGTGGCATACCATAACATTGGCCCTCTTATTCATTTTTAAGTACAAAACTCAGTAGCTTTTTTTCTTTTCTTTTTTTTTTATTTATAATTTCAACTTTTACTTTAGATTCAGGGCCTACATGTGCAGATTTGTTGCATAGGTATATTATATGACACTAAGGTTTGCGGTACAAATAATCCCATCACTCAGGTAGTGGGTATTATACACAATAGGTAGTTTTTCAGCTTTTGCATCCCTCCCTCTCTACCCCTTCTAGTAGTCCCCAGTGTCATTGTTCCCATCTTTATGTCTATATGTACCCAATGCTTAGCTCCCACTTACAAGTGAGAACATGGGCTATTTGGTTTTTTTCCTGCATTAATTTGCTTAGGATAATGGCCTCCAGCTCTATCCATGTTGCTGCAAAGAATGATTTTGTTCTTTATTATGACTGCATAGTATTCCACGGCATATATGCACCACATTTTCTTTATCCAATTCACCACTGATGGGCACCTAGGTTGATTCCATGTCTTTGTTACTGTGAACAGTGCTGTAATGAACATACAAGTGCATGTGTCCTTTTCGTAGAATGATTTATTTTCTTTTGAGTATATACCCAGTAATGGGATTGCTGTGTTAAATGGTAGTTTTAAGTTGAGAAATCTCCAAACTGCTTTCCACAGTGGCTGAACTAATTTACATTCCCACCAACAATTTATAAATGTTCCCTTTTCTATGCAGCCTTGCCTGCATTGGTTGTTTTTGAACTTGTTAATAGTAGCCATTCTGACTGTTGTGAGATGGTATCTCATTGTGGTTTTGATTTGCATTTCTCTGATTAACCATGTTGAGCATATTTTCAAATGGTTGTCAGACACTTGTATGTCTTCTTTTGAGAAGTGTTTGTTCATGTTTTTTGCCCACTTTTTAATGGAGTTATTTGTTTTTTGCTTGTTGAATTGTTTAAGTACCTTATAGATTCTGGATATTAGACCATAGTTTGCTAATATTTTCTCTCATTATGCAGGTTGTCTGTTTACTCTGTTGGTAATTTCTTTTGCTCTGAAGAAGCTTTTAGTTTAATTAGGTCCCACTTGTCAATTTTTGTTTTTGTTGCAATTGCTTTTGAGGACTTAGTCATAAATTCTTTCCCTAGGCTGATGTCTAGAATAGTATTTCCTGGGTTTTCCCCTAGGATTCTTACAGTTTGAGGTATCACATCTAAATCTTTAACTCATCTTGAGTAAATTTTTGTGTGTGGTGAAAGTTAGAGGATTATATGGAATCATTTCCCCATCACTTATTTTTGTCAACTTTGTTGAAGATCAGATGGCTGTAGGTGTGCAGCTTTATTTCTGGGTTCTCTATTTAAGTTCAGTACTGTTGAAGAAAATTTTTAAAAAATCAAAAGAGTTCAATAACACATGGATAGGCCTGCCATGTTCCAATGTATAAAGATTCAGTGTTATATAATGTAAATTATTCCCAAGAAAATTTATAATGTGGTCCCAGTAATAATGCTAACAGGTTATATCTTTAATCTGGAATTAGAGAGAAGCTGATGTTTAAGTCATATGGAAAAATACAAAAATATACAACAACACCACCAAAGAAAATTCTGAAGAAGCAATGGGGTTATGTTTTGAATGTGGCCCACCCTGATAGATATCTTCATGTGTGATGAATTGCTTATAGATTCCCTGTTGTTCCCCTTTGATATCTGCCTTCCATCATGTCACCCCCATCTTATCAGTCAAATCTGAACCCCATCTATAGACAGAGTTATTTTCTCCTCCATGAGAGCCTTGGACAAAATTCATATAAGGAAACATAATATAATCCCTGTTTAAGTATCCCTGAACATTTTATAATAGGGAGGATTGGTATACTCTGATCAAATAGAAAGCCTCTTAGAGTGTTGCTTACTGCCACAGGCTAGCTTATTCAAGTTTTAGCTCTGGTTTCATGAAGATACTAATAAACTCCAATAATCAAGAGGTAAATAAGAGGAGGTGCAAGACAATTCTACTACCACCATGAAACAGGACCCTGTAAGCATCTACATTGGGAAATATTACATCATCATTTGTCATCCAATATCATCTCCCTAGTCAACAAAAGATTCTCCCACACCAACTGCAGGAATCTTGAATATTTAAAAGAAGATGTGCCTATGTTAGTGATTTTCTTCTGTTTACTGGTGAGGCTTCAGACCTTTTTCACAAGTGCACATGTTAAATATGTAGTCAACTCTCTATCCTAAGCGACATAAATGCACAGCATCCTGCCTGTCATTCATACTGAGTTGTTATGTGTTAACTTCAAAAAGGGATGGAATCCCATTTCAATGAGCAAATGGATTTGTATGTGTGTATAGGGTGATAGATAATCTAAAGGAAGGCTCATATAAATTTACTTAGTATGTATATTTTTCTCTGTACATGTAATTAAGCTGTTAAAAAGAAATGTTTTCCTTAATATATCTGTTAGCAAGATGTTAATGTACCTCCCAAGATATTTTACTTGTTACTTCATATACGACTTAGGTTAAATAAAAAAAGAGCAACATATTAATATTGAACATGTAAGAATCAGTTAAGGTAGATTGTCTAAGATTGCCTATGTGAATATGTGATGTAAAAATACTTATGGATATTAGGATCAACTGTTCTAACTTTACAGCCTTCAAATCATTCTACCCAGTTTCATTTTTGTTCTTTCTTTTCTTTTATCTATTCTACTTCTCCTTCCCACTTTGAATTGAAATTTGGAAAATTTAACACAGGAAAAGATTTCTGGATATGGCAAAGAGTAAAACAGCCATTACTTGAAGCTTTTCTCAACATAATGATTTACTAAACCTTGACAGGAAGATGGTGATTACACTATCTTATATATTTACCTCCTGTCTATATGTAATTACAAACTAATTACCTGTGGAGTTGTTACTAAGTGATCAATCTAATAATTCAATTTAGTTCTTAAGGTGACCAAAAATCTGGACTACTCAATTTCTTTTTCTTGGTTGCCCCATATCATAATCAAACAAGTTGTTATGTGTAATAAAATAATAAAGATTGTCCCCCAAATACTGTCAGTAATGTTCTTCTGTCAATGTATGTCTCGACTGTAAAAAAAAAACAAACTGTACTCTCATTTGCTATGTAAGTGCAAAACAAGAGCAAACAACATATGCTTTCATTTAATGACCATCATATATTTAAGACTGTTGTTTCCAATGTCTTTTATTTCATGCAAATATGCTTCATATAGGTGCCACTTCTTTCATACTTGGTAGCTGAATTTTGTGCTGAGCTCTTTTGTTCTTTTTGATCAAATAAAGACCATCATTCTGTTGTGAAGTTCCATTTGTCTTTTTCTGCATTGTAGCATGAAACACCTAAACGCTCTTTCTAGCTGCTTTAATTTCCTGATAGTCATTATAAATCTTTGGACTCTATTCTAAAACTAAAAATAGTTTCCTTTTAAAATCTAACAGAAAAATCTGTCAGAATACCTTATTAGACTTCCTTGCTCACCTGCCTAAAAGATCATAATTATATTAAGAGAAATAAATATATAAATTGCCCTAATTTGCTAAAATTTCAAGATCACATCCCGTTGTGTGCAAACTAAAGAGTTGTTTTTACAAATGAGCTTCATCACTATTGACACTACATTATAATTTTCCCTGTTTTTATGAGGTGGTAAAACTATGCTAATAAAGGTTCACAGGCATATGTATAGAAAATAATATAGAAATAGTAATAATATAGTAAATGTGTAAAATGTACATTAAACAAGTATGATGTATTGAGTGAAATCAGAAACAAATTAATCCCTCTGCTCCATTAACGTTTATTCAGAGGGAGAAAGATCTGTTTTTATTATGGATAAAAACTTGGAAAATCCCATAACATTTTTAGAACAATGTTCTTCGTCACTTTTAGTGACAAAAATCAGTAATTATATCTTTTCCTCTTGGGAAATACCAATATAAAATGAGAAAAAATGAGGATGAACTCTTGATGTTACATTTGAATTAGAATATCAGTATAAACTCATGATTTCTTAAAAGTGTATAGTGTCCTCATAGTGTCCATTAGCAGAGTGTAGAAGCAAAACCATCGAGTAGTAATGAGTACTCTTAGCACCCAGATCTTGGTTTCTAAATACCATTTTCCATAAAAGAAAATGGAGTTCCTTGAAAAAAATAAACAATTCCCAGTCTGGAGCAGGCAAGGTATCCATCCCACAAATTTCTTCTTTATGATTTACTCTAGTCAGAGTTATTTTTTAATGTTTTCAAAATTTATTTTTGACAAAGTTTGCAAAAACATAACATTCATTGTAAAAATATTGGAAAATATAGATTTGTATAGCTAAAATATTGGAAATCACCCATATTTCCACTATCTAGGGAGATCTAACATTTTGCATTACAATGTGTACTGCTTTATTTCACTTAACATTATGTCTTAAGATTTTTCTATAGCATTTCGCTTCATAAATATAATTGTAGAGGTTGCTTGTTTTCCTTTGTATGTATATGCCATAATTCATTTAATTGGTTTATTATCATTGGATATTTTGGTTGTTTACAGATTTTTGTATTTTAAAAATTCCTGCAAGGGAATGTCTGCACATAAATTTTTGTTTTCATTGTGAATTACTTTTTTTGTAGTGTGTTGATTGAGCTAAACCCCATCTAGATTTTATTTCATTTCTATTCTCCTTTGATCTAGAAGTGGTCATTTGACATACTTTAGAACTGTGAAACGGAAGCAGAAGTTGCTGGGTGAGACTTTTGTGAAAGATTTTTAAGAGGCTCAGTTCTTCTGGCATATCTTCTTTTCCAAATCAAACAATGATCATAATAATGGAAGGATGAAGGGCCTTCCTCTGCTACTTTTACCGTGCTATGCTGTCATGCTGTCCTCTGTATGAATTCTCTCAGCTATCTTCTCTGCCTAAATAAAAGTTTTAGGCCATCTAGCCTAAAAGTCCCTGACCTTACATTTAGTTACAGAGTCAATGATTTCACTAGCTACATCCTACTTTCCTGCTATCCACCACAAGGATCAACTACACCCCACCTCTTTGCATTCTCATTGTCCTGACTCTGGCCTGCATAATAGAGGAAAGGAAGGTCAGAATGTGAAAAGGATAAGTATAGCTTAGTAATTAACAGCATGTTCTATGGAGTCCAATTGATTTTTTATCCTGGCTTTGTCATCGGCAATTTTCTTAATCTCCCTGTTTCTCAGTTTCCTTATCTATAAAATGGGGAAAATAATTGTAGTCACTTCACAGGATTGCTATGAGGACTAAGCAAGTTAATATTTAGAAAGCACATGTATTAAGTGCTACATGAATGTTTATGAAATCCTACATCTCTTTCTGTGTGATCTACCATCCTCAAATTAAAAAGAATAAAAAGAAGAAAGAAAAGAAAATCAACAGCACCACTGTGTTAATTAGTGCTCCCATGGCTTCCAGACTTGAAGATTTTCTATTCTAGTGTTCTTTTTATTTAAAACAAAGCAAATCAAAACAAAGAACAGAAAACATTCTCACAATTTCTCTATCTCATTCAAGACTGCTAATCTTTACTGAACCACTGTTAGCAGACATGCAGTCCCCCTACCCCATGCTTAGAAATGGGTTTGTTCAGCTCAACCAGCAGAAATTCTCCTCTGCTTTTGATCAGTAAGCCCACGTTTGTGAGTGGTTGAATGAAGACAGGGGTACGTTTTTTCTAAATGTAAATTTTATCTAACCTTATTCCACATATAATGCGGTGGATCTCAGATGTTTCATATTTACAAAAGGCACTTTGTAAATACTTCCCTACCATTCCTGAAATAGTTGATATTTTAATTTTACTGTCTGTGACTGTGCCTACTTATTAAAAAAGGCCAGATTGAAAATTATTAATAAAGTCCTTAGGGTCATCAAATGGATAATACAAAGATGGCGCTGCTTATTGGATCAATTGTGTCATTCAAGAGAAACAACAATAAAAATAGAATCAAATAGATAGGGAGGGGAGAACCTGGGAAGATCATTCTTAGCATTTGCATGACACAGAATTTTCCATCATAAGTTATTACAGAAATGGTGAAATTCCTTATGATTTGATAAATTTTGTTTTAAGAAAATATGTATTTAATTAAATGAATCTTGTTGTTTTTAAAATGTTTTCTCTGATCCAGATCATAAATTCACATATATGCCAGCTACAAGAATCTTTGTTTTTGTGGTTGATCTATTTGTAAAGGGTCACTACAAATAATATTTCTTATATTTGAATCTTTAGAGGTGGCACAAGGGCAAAATTACCTGTTAACCAACATTCCTGCATTTAGAAATAACCGTTCCCATTTTAACAAAATTTTATCTGAAGAAACAAAAAGATGAATTTAATTTCATTCACTTTAAGATATTTAGATTTCTAGTCAATAAGATCTGTTTTTTTATCCATTAACTACTTGAAATGTCTAATATTCATTCATTCAAAAACCTTTTATTGGTTCTTGTAATATGTAAGGCATAGGGAAAATACAAATAACAAAGACAGACAATGTTTACCTATAATAGCTTCTTCCCAGATAATTGGAAAAATTTCACACTCTAGTAATAAGGCTCATATTCATGAAGATCACAAATTTTCTCAATAAACATATCTACCTTGCTTCATTGGTAATTAACAAAATTGCCTTAATATATAAAACAAAAAAGCTTCTCATCAGCAATGAGCAACACCTAAAATGTCTACATGCTGTAATTACTTTAGCTATAGAATAAAGCAAATATAGACAATTAAAAATACTCTCCTATGTTTAAAATTATCTCTATGTTGAAAAAATTACATATTTAACAATCAATATACTTTCAGAAGTACAAAGGTAAAGTTATGTAGAGAGAGACCAAGAACAAAAATATGAGCATGGTCATCAACAGTACGACTCTTTGTGAATGCTCCACAGACTTAAAATATAAAAGACAAAAACTTCGCCAAAGCACAATTTTAAAATAAAGCAGTTTAGAATAATCTTAACCCAATTGATCTGTCCCCTCTTTCACATCAAACACAGTCACAAAACGCCTACATCCTGAAATCATCTTTCAACAAACTGACAGATTTAATGGATCACATATTCTGAGTTTAAGTGACCTATTTTGTCTTATGTTTTCTTTGGGATTTAGAAAACACATGTAATGTAACTATATATACTTACCTTTCAGTTTCAGGACATAACAGGTCAATTTCCAACATTTCTTACAGGAAGAAATTGATAAACTCACAAACTTTGTAAGACTATCTTTAAAAAAAAATTTACCCCATCTTTTTCACATTTATTTTGTTAATTTTATTCTTACTTCTCACTTGCTCATAGATTTTCTAAATACCAAATTGCTCCGTGAGACCTCACTGGTCGACTGTAAAATCTGTAAAGCCACAAAACTGAAAAAATGTCTCTTGACAATAATGAATCCTCAAAAATTCAGCAATACTAATTGCTTTCTGCATTCACCTTGCTGATAGCAAAGAATATTTATGAAAGATTTCTTAGACTATGAGACCTTTAACACGTCAGTTCCATTCAATATAGTTAGCATTCCATAATAGTCAACTATTTACAGACACAGTTTCTAAAATCACAGCAAAAGCCCCTTGGAAAAGTATTTGGTTTCTTATACTTTTTATTTTTAAAAATATGATAACTAGCAAAAACAAACAAAATCGCTGTCCAGGATGGTGTTTCATATAAGCACTTATTGTATATCTCCTCTTCAGATTAGAAATAGTGCAATAACAATAGAAATGGAATTTTGTAAATAATTTCTAAAGAGTCAGAGTAACAATGAAAAACAAAGGTTTATAGTAAGAGGAATTAGCCGGTTTAGAAATTTTTTAGTATGAATGGATTTGATTTAGTAACCACACTTTTTGGCTTCTTCAAAAATTCAGTATTATTACTCTCAGACATTTTAAAAAAAATAAGTAGGAATTCATAATACACTTATCTTATCTATTTTTAAATTAATCTGTGGAAAGTGAATAAACACAGCAAGAGTCCAGTGTCAATCATGAGGGAGTAAGAGTTTGACGGTTCCGAATACTGGAGGCCAAAACACAAGGTCATTCAGAAGAATTACTAAAAATGCCAATAATTCTCAGACTATCTCTGCAATACTTATATGCATTATGTGTTCTAGACCAATGGATCTCAATGTTCAGGCCTGGACCAGCAGCATCAACATCATTTGGAAAATTGCTAGAAATGCAAATTATCAAGTCTCTCATCAGATGGGCTGAGTTGGAAACTCTGCGGGTGGAACTTAGCAATCTCTCTCTCTTTTAATAATTCCAACTTTTATTTTAGATTCAGGGATACAAGTGCAAGTTTGTTCCATGCATATATTGTGTGACATTGAGGTCACAAGTTTGTTCCATGCATACATTGTGTGAATGATTCCATCATCTGAGTAGCAAGCATAGTACCCAATAGGTAGTTTTTCAGCTCTTGTCCCTCTCCCTCCCTCCTTTGGGAGTCCTCATTGTCAATTATTCCCATCTTTATGTCCATGTGTACCCAATGTTTAGTTCCTACTTGTAAGTGAGAACATGAGCTATTTGGTTTTCTGTTTCTGCATTAATTTGCTTAGCATAATGGCCTCCAATTGAAACAGTGTTGCTGCAAAGGGCATGCTTTTGTTCTTTATTATGGCTGCATAGTATTCCATGGTGTATATGTACCACATTTTCTTTATCCAATCCTCTGTTGATGGGCACCTAGGTTGATTTGGTGTCTTTGCTATCATGAGTAGTCCAGAAATCTGTTTTAACAAACTCTTCAGGTGATTCTGATGCACACTAAAATTTGATAATCATTATAGAATGTTATGTTTAATTTTCAGCAGTTGTAAACTTAACTCGTCATGGAATGAACTTTTTACAAATGTTGTATTGTGTGTGTATTATAAGGACATTACAATAGCGTAATGAGGTGAAACTTCAACTTTAAATGTATCATAATATAAGAACTGAATTATGCCCTTTTTCTTTACCAATTTGATTCTTTTTCCTTCCCTCTCCTATCTACCTCTAAACAGGAGATTATGTTAATTTTGCCATTAAAGTCCTTTAATGGTTGCCTATCTCACTCAAAGTAAAAGCCACTCTCCTCATAATGGCCTATAAGTCCATGCAGGATCTGCTGCCCCCTTTCCCCTCCTCATTATTTCTCTGACCTCATCTTTTTCCACATCTGCACTCATTCGTTCAACATCAGCTACAGTACCCTTCTCACAGCCCTTCATAATTGTCAAACACACTCTTATATCAGAGACCTTGAATCTACTGTTCCCTCTGTCAACACTCTTCCTTCAGACATTTGTGTGGCTGACTTTATGTTATCTTCCTCCTTTGGGTCTTTGCTCCAAAGTTTCTTTCTTGATGATGACTTCCCTGGCCACCCTTTCTAAAATTGCAATGTTCTCTCCATTCTCTTGTCCCAATTGACCGCTATATCTTCCTCCTTGTCATTTTATATCTATTCTTGGAATATATTCTGTTTACATGTTTTTTTGGAAGTATGTCTCCACTTAGAATGCACACTAGTAATAGCCATGATTTCAATCAGTTTTATTCACTGTTGATTGCCAAGTGGCTAAAACAGTGCCTGATATAAGGTTGGATTTGATACATACTTGGAAAATGAAGGAAGTAAGAAAAGAGGGAAGGAGGAAGGGAGGGAAAAGAGAAGGAGGGAAGATAACTCAGTAAGGTTCCTCTACTTGTTAGAGCTACTCTTCACTTGGCATAACTATATTTTCTATATAGTATTAAAATTCTCTTTTTGCCTAAACATCTCAAATATATGCTTATATTTAAAATCTTTGCTACTTATCTATCAAGGAGTTTCCTTGTAATCTTTCTACAATATTGATTTCTTCCTTACATTTTAACTAAAACTGAATGCCATCTTGTCTAATTTTAATAAGATCATAATCTATGTTTTATTTTTCTTTTTTTCCCCAAATAAGTTTATCCATTACTTTCTTTTCTTTAATTTTATTATATTTTATTTTAAGTTCTGGGATACATGGGCAGGATATGCAGGTTTGTTACATAGGTAAACATGTGCCATGGTGGTTTGATGTACCTATCAACCCATCACCTTGGTATTAAGCCCTGCATGCGTTAGCTATTTATCCTGATGCTCTCCCTCTCCCCACCTCCCATGATAGGCCCCAGTGTTTGTTGTTCCTCTCCCTGTGTCCATGTGTTCTCACTGTTCAGCTCCCATTTATAAGTGAGAACATGCGGTGTTTGGTTTTCTGTTCCTGTGTTAGTTTGCTGAGGATAATGGCTTCCAGGTCCATCCATGTCCCTGCAAAGGACATGATCTCATTCCTTTTTATGGCTGTGTAGTATTCCATGGTGTATATGTACCACATTTTTCTTATCTAGTCTATCATTGATGAGCATTTGGGTTGATTCCACATCTTTGCTATTGTGAATAGTGTTGCAATGAACATACTCATGCATGTATCTTTATGATAGAATGATCTATATTCCTTTGGGTATATACCTAGTAACGGGATTGCTGGGTCAAATGGTATTTCTGGTTCTAGGTCTTTGAGAAATCACCACACTGTCTTCTGCAATGGTTTAACTAATTTACACTCCCACCAACAGTGTAAAAGCTTTCCTATTATTGTGCCTTTGCACTCCAGCCTGGTCAAAAAGAGCAAAACTCTGTCTCAAAAAAAAAAAAAAAAAAAAAAAAAAAAAAATTCCTATTTTTCCACAGCCTCTCCAGCATCTGTTGTTTCTTGACTTTTTAATAATCACCATTCTGACTTGCATGAGACAGTATCTCATTGTGGTTTTGATTTGCATTTCTTGAATGATCAGTGACAGTAAGTTTAGAGAACCAAAAGCAAACAAACCCAAAAGCTAGCAGAAGACAAGAAACAACCAAGATCAGAGTGGAATTGAAGGAGACAGAGACATGAAAAACCCTTCAAAAAAATCAATGAATCCAGGAGCTGGATTTTTGAAAAACTTAATAAAATAGACAGATCATTGGCTAGACTAATAAAGAACAAAAGAGAGAAGAATCAAATCGACACAAAAAAGAATGCTAAAGGGGATATTACAACTGACCCCACAGAAATACAAATAATCATCAGCGAATACTATAAACACTTCTATGCAAATAAACTAGAAAATCTATATATATACTAGAAGAAATTGATAAATTCTTTGACACATACACCCTCCCAAGACTAAACATGCAAGAAATTGAAACCCTGAATAGACCAATAACAGTTCTGAAATTGAGGCAGTAATAAGTAGCCTACCAACCAAAAAAAAAAAAAAAAAAAAAAAGCCCGGGACCAGATAGATTTACAGCTGAATTCTACCAGATGTACAAAGAGGAGCTGGTACCATTTCTTCTGAAACTATCCCAAACAATTGAAAAACAGGGACTTCTCCCTAACTCATTTTATGAGGCCAGCATCATCCTGATACCAAAACCTGGCAGAGATACAACAACAACAACAACAAACAAACAAACAAACAAAAACAACTTCAGGCCTATATCCCTGAGAAACATTGATGCAAAATCCCTGAGAAACATTGATGCAAAAATCCTCAATAAAATACTGGCAAACTGAATCCAGCTGCACATTAAAAGCTTATCCACCACGATCAAGTCAACTTCACCCCTGGGATGCAAGGCTGGTTCAACATATGTAAATCAATAAATGTAATTCATCACATAAACAGAATTAGAGACAAAAACCACGTGATTATCTCAATAGACACATAAAAGGCCTTTGATAAAATTCAACATCCCTTCATGTTACAAACTTTCAATAAACTAGGTATTGATGGAATATATGTCAAAATAATAAGAGCCATTTATGACAAACCCACAACCAACATCATACTAAATGGTCAAAAACTGGAAGCATTCCCTTTGAAAACTGGAACAAGACAAGGATGCCCTCACTCACCACTTCTAGTCAACATAGTATTGGAACTTCTGACCAGGGCAATTAGGCAAGAGAAAGAAATAGAGGATATTCAAATAGCAAGAGAGGAAGTTAAACTGTCTCTGTTTACAGATAACATGGTCCTATATTTAGAAAACCCCGTCTCTCAGCCCAAAAGCTCCTTAAGCTGAAAAGCAACTTCGGCAAAGTATCAGGATAAAAAAATCAATGTGCAGAAATCACAAGCATTCCTATACACCAAAAACAGACAAGTAGAGAGCCAAATCATGAATGAACCCCCATTCACAATTGTCACAAAGAGATTAAAATACGTAGGAATACAGCTAACAAGGGAAGTGAAGGACCTCTTCACAAAGAGCTACAAACCATTGCTCAAGGAAATAAGAGAGGATACAAACAAATGGAAAAACTTTCCATGCTCATGGATAGGATGAATAAATATCATAAAAATGGCCATACTGCCGAAGTAATTTATGAATTCAGTGCTATTCCCATTTAACAACCACTGACATTCTTCTTCACAGAATTAGAAAAAAAAATTTAACATTCATCTAAAACCAAAAAAGAAAAAAACAAAACAAAAAAAAACTCATATAGCCAAGATAAGCTTTAGCAAAAAGAACAAACCTGGAGGCATCACGCTAATTTACTTCAAACTACACTACAAGGCTATAATAACCAAAATAGCATGGTACTGGTACAAAAACAGACATATAGAGCAATGGAGCAGAATAGATATCTCAGAAATAAGACTGCACATCTACAGTGATCTGGTCTTCAACAAACCTGACAAAAACAGGCAATGGGGAAAGGATTCCCTATTAAATAAATGGTGCTGGAAAAACTGGCTAGCCATATGCAGAAAATTAAAACTGGACCTCTTCCTTTTACCTTATAAAAAATTAACTCAAGATAGATTAAGGGCTCAAACGTAAGACCCTAAAATATAAAAACCCTAGAAGAAAATCTAAGCAATAGGTCAGGTACGGTGGCTCATGCCTGTAATTCCAGCACTTTGGGAGGCCGAGGCAGGTGGATCACCTGAGGTGAGGAGTTCAAGACCAGCCTGGTCAACATGTTGAAACCCTGTCTCTATTTAAAAAAAAAAAGTATCTGGGTGTGGTGGTGGGGACCTGTAATCCCACCTACTGGGGAGGCTGAGGCAGGATAATTGCTTGAACCCAGGAGGTGGAGGTTGCAATGAGCTGAGATCACATCATTGCACTCCAGGGTAACAAGAGCAAAACTCCATCTCAAAAAACAAACAAACAAACAAAAGGAAATCTAGGCAATAACATTCAGGACATAGGCACAGGCAAAGATTTCATAACAGAAACATCAAAAGCAATTGCAACCAAAGCAAAAATTGACAAATTGGAGCTAATTAAACTAAAGAGCTGCACAGCAAAAGAAACTATCATCAGAGTGAACAGATAACTTACAGAATGGGAGAAAATGTGTGCAATGTATCCATCTGAAAAAGGTCTAATATTCAGAATCTACAAGGAACATAAACAAATTTACAAGAAGAAAACAAACAACTCCATTCAAAGGTGGGCAAAGGACATGAACAGACACTAACCCCACAGAAATACAAATAATCATCAGAGAATACTATAAACACCTCTATGCAAATAAAGTAGAAAATCTAGAAGAAATGGATAAATTATTAGACATATACATCCTCCCAAAGCTAACTCAGGGGTTTATTTTATTTTCAATCTGTCTTAATTACTGTGTTTGATGTGTATTTCTTGTATAAAAATTGAGTTGGATTTATTTTTCAGGTATAATCAAAAATCATTTCTTTTTTAATTGGTAAGTTTAGTCAATTCATATGTATTGATATTACATAATATTTTGTATATTTTTATTTTCTTAAAATAAATTCTTTCACAATGTTATCTGCTTGTTTTGCTTTATTTTAAATATATAGTTTTAAAAAACTTTATTTTACCATGTTGAGAACACTTAACATGAGATCTACCCTCAACAAATTTTTAAGTGTACAATAGAGTATTGTTGACTATGGGGTCAAAGTTATATAGCAGATCTATAGCAGATCTCTGGAATTTATTCATCTTGTGTAATTGAGACTTGTGCACATTTATTAGCAATTCCACATTTCCCCCTGCCCCAGGTTCCTAGAAGCCACCATTCTACTCTCTGATTCCATGAGTTTGAATATTTTAGGTACCTCATATAAGTGAAATCATGCGTATATGTACTTCTGTGACTGGCTTATTTCAGTTAGCACAGTATCCTCAAGATTCATTCATGTTGTTGCATATTTCAGGATTTCCTTCTATTTTAAGGCTGAATAATATTCCATTGTATGCATATACCACATTTTCTTTATTCATTTATTCATTGATGGACATTTAGGTTGTTTCAATATCCTTGTTATTGTGAATAATGCTGCAATGAACATTGGAGTGCTACTATTTCTTTGAGAGCCTGATTTCAATTCTTTTGGATAAATACCCAGAAGTAGAATTTCTGGATCATATAGTCGTTCTATTTTTAATTTTTGTGGGATTGCTATGTGTTTTCCATAGTGGCTATGCCATTCTGCATTCTCACCAACAGTCTACAAGGGTTCCAACTTCTTCACATTCTTGGTAACACATTTTTGGTAACACTTTTTAAAAATAACACCTCACATCCTAACAGGTGTGAGGTGGTGTCTTAACCCATTGTGGTTTCTATTTGTGTGTTTTTGATGAATAGTGACATTGAGCATCTTTTCATATACATGCTGGACATTCCTAGGTCTTCTTTGGAGAAATTTCTACTCAAATCTTTAGCTCATTTTTATAATTGGGGTATTTATTGTTTTGCTATTGAGTTTTATGAGCTTTCTTACATAGTTGGGAAATTAAACCCTTATTTGATATATGCTTTGCAAATATCTTCTCACCTTCTGTAGGTTGCCTTTTCACTCTTGATTATTTCCTCTGCTCTACAGAAACTTTTTAGTTTGATGAAGTGCCACTTGTTTATTTTTGTTTTCACTACCTGTTCTTTTAGAGTCATATCCAAAAAAATCTTTATTAAGATCAATCTCATGAAGCTTTATCCCTGTGTTTTCTTTTTAGAGTTTCAGGTCTTATATTTAAGTATTTAATCCATTTCCAGTGGATTTTTTTTTTTTTTTTTGGTATGGCATAAGATAAGGATCCAATTTCATGCTTTTCACTATAGATATCTAGTTTTCCCAACACGATTTGTTGAAGAGACTATTTTTCCCCCTTATGTATTGTTGGCATCCTGTTAAAGATCAGTTGAATCTTGTATTTGTGAATTGATTCTGACTCTATTTTGTTTCATTGGTTTATATGTCTGTGTTTATGTCAGTTCCATAATGTTTTAACTACTGCACCTTTGTAACATATTTTAAAACCAGGAAGTGTGATGCCTCCAGGTTTGCTCTACTTTCTCAAGATTGTCTTGGCTATTTAAGATGTTTTGTGGTTCCATATAAATTTTAGTATTATGTTTTCTATTGATATAAAAAATGCCATTGAAATTTTGATAGAGATTTTATTGAATTTATATCACTTTGGGTAGCATAGACATTTCAACAATATTAAGTCTTCCAGTACATGAACACAGAATGTCTTTCTATATGTCTGTGTCTACTTTAATTACTTTCATCAATGTTTTCTAGTTTTGAGTCTACAAGTCTTTCACATTCTTAGTTAAGTTCATACCTGAGTATTTTATTATTTTTGATACTATTGTAAGTAGACACCTTTCTTAATTTCCTTTTCAGATAGTTTATTGTTAGTGTCTTGAAACACAACCAATTTTTGCATGTTGATTTTGTATGCTGTAATGTTACTGAATTTGTTTATTAATTTTAACAGTTTTTTGTGAACTATTTAGGATATTCTACATATGAGATTGTGTCATCTGTAAACAGGGACAATTTTACTTCTTCCTTTTTGGTTTATATGCCTCTTATTTCTTTTTCTTGCCTAATTTTCTGCTAGGACTTCCAGTACTATGTTGAATTGAAGTGGTGAGAGTGGACACCCTTGCCTTCTCCTTGATCTTAAAGGAAAAGCTTTTATTTTTTCAGCATTGAGTATGAAATTAGCTGTGGAATTTTCAAATATGGCCCTTATTATGTTGAGGTAATATCTATTTCTAATTTGTTGAGAGTTTTTATAATGAAAGGGCGTTGAATTCTGTCAAATGTTTTTTCTGCATTTATTCACATGATCATTTGATTTTACACTTTGTTCTGTCAATGCAATGTATCAGATTAGTTGATTTTCACATATTGAACCCATCCTTATATCCCATAGATGTTCATATAATTATTCATAGTCATCTCCTGTGATTTTTATTTTTCTGATATCAGTTGTGATCTGACATTTTCACTTATGATTTAATTCATTTGAGTCTTCTCCTTTTTCTCTTAGTTTAGCTACAGGTTTAGCATTTTTTCTGAACTTTTCAAAAATAACTCTTAAATTTGTTGATTATTTTCTATTGTTTTATATTTTCTATTTCATTTATCTCTGCTGTTATCTTTATTTCTTTCCTTCTGATAACTTTGGGTTTAACTATTTTTTCTTTTTGTAGCGCCTTCAGCTATAACATTAGACTGTTTAATATGTTTCTTCTTTTTCAACATAGATGTTTTTTGCTATAAAGTTCTGTTATGGTCTGAATGTTTGGGTCCCTCCAAAATTTATATGCTGAAATCCTAAGCCCCAAAGTGACAGTATTAGGACATAGAACATTGGAGAGGTAATTAGGTAATGAGGGTGGTACCTTTATTAATGGAATTAGTGTCCGTATGAAACACAACCTGGAGTGCTCTTATCCTTCCCACCCAACGTGGGAGTCTGCAGCAAAAAGACAGCCATGTAGGAAGTGGCCCTTGCCAGACACTGAATATGCCAGTGCCTGGATGCTGGAATTTCCAGCCTTTAGAACTATGAGAAATTTTTGTTTATAAGCAACACAGTTTTTTGCTATTTTTGTTACAGCATCCTGAATGGACTAAGACAACTTCCTGGTTAGTAATGACTTTGTTGTACCCAAAAGTTTTGGTATGTTGTATTTTCATTTTCATTTGTCTCAAAGTATTTCCCAATGTTTCTTTTGATTTCTTCATTGACCCATTGATTGTTCAAATGTGTATTGTTTAATTTTCACATATTTGTACATTTTCCAGTTTTTCTTCTGCTATTGATTTCATTCCATTGTGGTGAATACAGATTCTTGGTACAACTTTAATCTTCTTAAATTTGTTAAGACTTATTTTGTGACTTAACATGTGATCTATTCTGGAGAATATCTGATCCTCTGGACAATGATATATATTCTGCTGGTGTGGGGTGACGTGTTCTATATGTGTCTATCAAGCCCATTTGGTCTACAGTTTTGTTCAAGTCTGCTGTTTCTTTGTTGATTTTTTTTGTCTAACCCTAACGCTAATCCCTAACCTCTATCCATTACTGAAAGTGGGATACTGAAGTCCCCGACTACCGTAATATTATGGTATTGCTATCCATTTCTCCCCTCAGTTCTGTCAATGTTTTCTTAATATATTTAGGTGAACTGATGTTGGATGTATATAAATTTATATTGTTATGTCTTGCTCATGAATTGACCCCCTTTTTCTTATATAATGCCCGTCTTCATCTCTTGTGACAGCTTTGACTTAAAGTCTATTTTGTCTGATATAAGAATAGCCATTCCTGCTCTCTTTTGGTTGATCTTTACATAAAATATCTTTCACTATCTCTTCACTTTCAGCTTGTATGTCCTTAAATCTAAAGTGAGTTTCGTGTAGATAGCATATAGTTAGATTTTATTTGTTAATCTTTTCAACCATTCTATATCTTTGTATTGAGAATTTTAACCCATTTACACATAAAGCAATTATTATTATTTATTTCCATAGGTTATTGAGGAAAACATGGTGTTTGGTTACATAAGTCCTTTACTGGTGATTTGTGAGATTTTGGTGCACCCATTACCCAAACAGTATACACTGCACACTATTTGTAATCTTCTATCCCTCATCCCCTTCTTACCCTTTCCCCCGAGTCCCCAAAGTCCATTGTGTCATTCTTATGCCTTTTCATCCTCATAGCTTAGCTCCCACTTATGAGTGAGAACATACGATGTTTGGTTTTCCATTCCTGAGTTACTTCACTTAGAATAATAGTCTCCAATCTCATCCATGTCACTACAAATGCCATTAATTCATTATTTTTTATGACTGAGTAGTATTCCATCATATACACACACACACACACACACACACCCCCCACACACACACACCCCACAGTTTCTTTGTACACTCGTTGATTGACGGGCATTTGGGTTGGTTTCACGTTTTTGCAATTGCAAATTGTGCTGCTGTAAACATGTGTGCAAGTATAAGTATCTTTTCCATATAACGACTTCTTTCCCTCTGGGTAAATACCCAGTAGTGGGATTGCTGGATCAAATGGTAGTTCTAGTTTTAGTTCTTTAAGGAATCTTCACACTGTTTTCCATAGAGGTTGTACTAGTTTACATTCCCACCAGCAGTGTAGAAGTGTTCCCTGTTCACCGAAGCCATGTCAACATCTACTATTTTTAAATGTTTTGATTATGGCCACTCTTGCAGGAGTAAGGTGGTATCGCATTGTGGTTTTTATTTGCATTTCCCTGATCATTAGTGATGTTGAGCATTTTTTCACATGTTTGTTGGCCATTTGTATATCTTCCTTTGAGAACTCTCTATTCATGTCCTCAGCCCATTTTTTGATGGGATTGTTCATTTTTTCTTGTTGATTTGAGTTCATTGTACATTCTGGATATTAATCCTTTGTCAGATGTATAGACTGTGAAGATTTTTTCCCATTCTTTGGGTTGTCTGTTTACCTTGTTGACTGTTTCTTTTGCCATGCAAAAGCTCTTTAGTTTACTTAAGTCCCAGCAATTTATCTTCGTTTTTATTGCATTTGCTTTTGGGTTCTTTGTCATAAAACCCTTGCCTAAACCAATGTCTAGAAGGGTTTTTCCAACGTTATCTTCTAGAATTTTTGTAGTTTCAGGTCTTAGTTTTAAGTTCTTAATCCATCTTGAGTTGATTTTTGTTTAAGCTGAGAGATGAGGATCCAGTTTCATGCTCCTGCATGTGGCTTGCCAATTACACCAGCACCATTTGTTGAAGAGGGTGTCCTTTCCCCACTTTATATTTTTGTTTGCTTTGTCAAAGATCAGTTGGCTGTAAGTATTTGGGTTTATTTCTGGGTTCTCTATTCTGTTCCATTGGTCTATGTGCCTATTTTTATATCAGTACCATGCTGTTTTGGTGACTATGGCCTTATAGTATAGTTTGAAATCAGGCAATTTGATGCCTCCAGATTTGTTCTCTTGGCTTAGTCTTGCTTTGGCTATGGGGGCACTTTTATGGTTCTTCTCCAGAACTCTTCTCCAGCTCATTCTATGAGGCCAGCACCATCCTGATACCAAAACATGACAGAGTCACAACAAAAAAAGAAAACTTCAGGCCAATATCCTTGATGAACATAGATGTGAAAATCCTCAACAAAATACTAGCATGTTAAAAAAACCTTCAACAAATAAGGCGTTGAAAGAATATACCTCAAGGTAATAAGAGCCATCTGTGACAAACCCATAGCCAACATCATACTAGATGGTCAAAAGCTGGAAGCCTTCCCCTTGAGAACCAGAAGAAGACAAGAATCCCCATTCTCACCACTCCTATTCAACGTAATACCGGAAGTCCTAGCCAGATCAATCAAGAAAGAAAAAGAAATAAAAGGTATCCAGATACGAAAAAAGAAGTCAAGCTATCTCTGCTTGCAGACAATATAATTCTATAGCTGGAAAATCCCATGGTGTCTGCCCAAAACTTTTGGATAAACAACTTCAGGAAAGTTTTGGGACACACATCAATGTACAAAAATCAGTAGCATTTCTATACACAAATAGCATCCAAGCTGAGAGCCAAATAAAAAATGCAATCACACTCACAATAGCCACAAGAAGATTAAAATACCTCAGAAAACAGCTAACCAGGGGTTGAAAGATCTCTACAATGAGAATTACAAAACATTGCTGAAAGAAATCAGGGATGACACAAATGGAAAAATATTCCATGTTCATGTATTAGAAGAATCAATATCATTAAAATGGCTATACTGCTCAAAGCAATTTACACATTGAATGCTATTCCTATCAAACTGCCAATGACATTCTTCACAGAATTAGAAAAAATATTTTAAAATTCTTGTGAAACCAAAAGGGAGCCCAAGTAGCCAAAAATAACCAAAGCAATCCTAAGGAGGGCAGGGCAGAAAAAAAACCTGGAAGGATCACATTTCCCATCTTAAAACAATACTACAAGGCTACAGTAAACAAAACAGCATGGTACTGTACAAAAACAGACACATAGACTAATAGAACAGAATAGAGAGGCAGAAATAAAGCTACACACCTACAACTGACTGATCTTTGACAAAGTCGACCAAAACAAGCAACGGGGAAAGCTCTCCTCATTAAATAAATGGTGCTGGGATAACCAGCTAGCCATATATAAAAGATTGAAAATGGACTGTTTCCTTATACTATTTACAAAAATCATCTCAAGTTAGATTAAAAAATTAAATATAAAACCTAAAAATATAAAAAAACAATGGAGGACAATCTGGGAAATACCATTCTGGACATAGGCCTTTGCAAAGATTTTATAATGATATCTCCAAAAGCATTGCAACCAAAACAAAAATTGACAAATGGGATCTAATTAAACTAAAGATTTTCTACACAGTTAAAGAAACTATCAACAGCCTAAATAGACAACCCATAGAATGGGAAAATATATTTGCAAACTGTGCATCTGACAAAGGTCTAATATACAGAAACTATAAGGAACTTAAACAAATTGATAAACAAAAAGCAAACTACTTTAAATAAGTGGACAGAGGACATTAACAAACACTTTTCAAAAGAAGACATATGGGTGGCCAACAAGCATATGAAAAAATGCTCAACATCACTATTCATTAGAGAAATGCAAATTAAAGCCACAATGAGATACCATCTCACACCAGTCAGAATGGATATTACTAAAAAGTAAAAAAATTATAGATGCTGGCAAGGTTGTGGAAAAATGATCACTTATACACTACTGGTGGGAATATAAATCAGTTTAACCATTGTAGAAGGCATTTTGGTGATTTTTCAAGGAACTTAAAACAGAACTACCATTTATCCCAGCAATCCCATTAAATCCCATTATTGGGTACATACCCAAAGGAATATAAATAATTCTACCGTAACAACATATGCATGTGTATGTTTATCACAGCACTATTCACAATAGCAAAGATGTGGAATCAACCTAGATGCCCATAAGTGGTACACTGGATAAAGGAAATGTGGTACATATATACTATGGAATACTATGCAGCCATACAAAAGAACATGATTATGTACATTGCAGCAACAAGGATGCAGTTGGAGGTCATTCTCCTAACCAAACTAACAAAGGAGCAGAAACCAAGTATCACATGTTCTCACTTGTAAAAGGGAGCTAAATGTTAGGTACACATGGACACACAGAAGGGAACAACAGATACTGGGGGCTACTTGAGGGTGGAGGATGAGAGGAGAGTAAGGATCAAAAAAGTACCTATTGGGCACTATGTTTATTACATGGGCAATAAAATAATCTGTTCACCAAACTCCTATAACATGAAATTTACTTATGTGACAAACCTGCACATGTGCCCCTGAATCTAAAATAAATGTAAAAAGAAAGCAAAATAGTGAAAATAAAAAGAAAAACAAACAAATAAATAAAACTATAAATAAACTTACAAATAAAAGCAGATCTTTAGAATAAATTACCAGCATCAACAGAATAATTGGTTATGGGCAAGTAGAGTTGATTCCAGGAATTTTAAGCTTTTTAAAATCAGGTAAGGTATCAACATAATCCATTAATTATATTAGTACATTAAAGATAAAAATGAGAAATCAATTGATTACGCTTAGAAGTCATTAACAATAAATCCCCAAGTAAACTGTTAATGGAAGGAAATCACTTAAATATAATGTGAGCTATTGAAGAAAAAATTATTTAAAATAACAAAAATTAAAGCATTTAAAAATTCTTATAAATGCATTAAGAAAAAATAAAATGGAAGATTTGAACATAAATATTTAATTGAATATATGTATACTTGTACATATATGTGTGTATATATATGTATATTCCCTTGTATTTAACATTTGGAGGGCATACCTTTTATTTTTAAGAACACAAGGAACAATCATAAGAATTGAATACATATTAAATCATAAAGAAGCTGTCAAAAATTTTAGAGTGTAGGCATGTGGAGCAAGATGGCAGAATAAAAGGCTCCACAGATCATCCCTCCATTCAAGCACACTCATTTAACAACTGTCTATACAGAAAAAACACCTTCATAAGAGTCAAAAATCAGGTGAGCACTCATAGTACCTGGTTTTAACTTCATATCACTGAAAGAGGTACTGAAGAGACAAAACAAAACAAAACAAAACAAAATAAACAAAAGAAAAACAGTCCTGAATGGCTGGCACCATCCCTCCCCCACCACCCAGCAGAAGCAGCATGATGCAGAGAGCATCTCTGGGCACTGGGGGAGGGAGAGCACAGCAATCATGAGGCATTGAACTTAGCGCTGTTCTCTTAGAGCAGAAAGGAAAACCGGACCAAACTCAGTTGATGACTGCCCATGGAGTGACCATTTAAACCAGCTGTAGTCACAGGGGATTTGCTGATCCCAGCAGCCGGAACTTGAATTCCTGCAAACCTCATCACCACAGGTTACAGTGCTCCGGATCTCTTAGTAAAACTGAAAGGCAGGCTTGGCCACAATGACTGCAACTCTTAGGCAAGTCCTAGTGCTGCACTCGGCCCAGAGACGGTGGACTGCGGTGGGGCACAGGACCTACTGAGGCACAAGCTAGGGCCACTCTGGGGTTACTGATATTACCCCTCCCCTAAATCAGGCTGCAAAGCTCATGACTCCAAGAGACCCCTTCTTTCTGCTTGAGAGGAGAGGGAAGAGTGGGGGAGAACACTGTCTTCCGTCTTGCAAGGATACAGCAGGATAAAGTGTTGGTTAGAGTTGTGAGGTCCCCGTTCCAGGCCCTCGCTCCCAGATGACATTTGTAGACACACCCTTGGCCAGAATAAAACAAAAACCAAAAAAACAAAACTGCTGCCTTGAAGGAAAGGACCCAGTCATGGCAGCATTAATCACCTGCTAAGTGAGGAGCACTTGGGCCCTGAATAGCCAACAGTGATATCCACACACTACACTGAAGGTCTTGGGTGAACCTCTTATATATGCTGGCTTCAGGTGAGACTCAGCACATTACCAGCTGTGGTGGCTATGGGGTAAAATGCCTTCTGCTTGACAAAAGAAGAGGGAAAAGTAAAGAGGACTTTGTCTTCTACCTTACATACCAGCATGACCACAGGGGGCTAGAGTGCCACGTGGGGGGATCTTGGGGGTCCCCGATTCTAGAACTTAACTCTTGGACAGCGTTTCTGGACATGCCCTGGGCCAGAGGGGAACCCACTGCCTTGAAAGATGAGTACCAGGCCAGGCAGTATTCACCACAAGCTGATTTAATAGCTCTATGGCCCTTCAGGAAAATTGGCTGGTAAACTGGTAGTAGCAGCCTGGGGTGGCAGTGGCTACAAAGTGAGGCTTCTCTGCCTTTGGAAAGGAAAGGGAAGAGTGGAAAGAACTGTGTCTTGTGGTTTGAGTGCCAGCACAGCCATAGCACAATAGAACACCATATAGACTTCTAAGGATTTTGACTCTAGTCCCTGAATCCTGATGACACCTCTGGACCCACCTGGGGCCTGGGGGAACTCGCCGCCCTGAAGGGAAGGAGAGAGGCTTGGCTGATTTTGCTACTTGCTGACTGTAGAGCCCCAGGGCCCTGAGCAAACATGGGCAATTTCCAGGGAGTGGTTACAAAAGGCCTTGGGTGAGACCAAGTGCTGCGATGGCTTTGGGTCTGACCCCAGTGCAGCCATAGCAGTCATGGCCACAGGTGAGCTTGTGTCACTCCACCCTCAGCTTTAGGCAGCTCAAAACAGAGAGAAAGACACTATTTGTTGGGGGGAAAGTAAGGGAGGAGAACAAGAACCTCTGCCTAGTAATCCAGAGAATTCTCCTGGAACTTATCCAAGACAATCAAGGCAGTACCTCTACGAGTCTCTAAGAACCACAGCATTACTGGGCTTGGGGTGCTTCCTAAAGCACATACAACTTAGATCAGAACACTGAAGTCCTTTAGAATATTTGGAAAGTCTTCCTAAGAAGGAGGGGTACAAACGAGGCCAGACGGTGAAGACCACAAAAAATAAGACATACTATTTGATAGTCAATAATAATTTAATTGTACAATTTAAAATAACGAAAAGAGTATAATTTGATTGTTTGTAATACAAAAACTAAATGCTTGAGGGGATGAATATCCCATCTTCCATCATGTGATTATTTCACATTGCACGCCTGAATCAAAACATTTCATGTACCCCATATATATACCTACTATGTACTCACAGAAATTAAAAATTAAAAAAATGTTAAAAATTCAGAATTGATATTAGGCAGATTTTCTGAGGACAATGCAAGTAATTTGGATTATCAATAAGAAAAATAAGAAAGGACCTTGATATTTTCAGACATTAAAATGCATTTCAAAATCACTCATGGGACAAATTAGAAATTATAACAAAAAATTAAAATACTGGCCAGGCACAGTGGCTCATGCCTGTAATCCCAGCACTTTGAAAGGCCAAAGTAGGTGGATCACCTGAGGTCAGGAGTTTGAGACCAGCCTGGCCAACATGGTGAAACACGTCTCTACCAAAAATACAAAAATTAGCTGGGCGTGGTGGCAGGTGCCTGTAATCCCAGCTACTTGGGAGGCTGAGGCAGGAGAATCGCTTGAACCTGGGAGGCAGAGGTTGCAGTGAACCGAGATCATACCATTGCACTCCAGCCTGGGCGACAAGAGCAAAACTCTGCCTCAAAAAAAAAAAAAAAAAAAAAAAAAAATTTAAAATACTTAGGCATAAACAACAGTAATAATAAAGTCACAACTTTTGAATGAAACCAAAATGCCTTTTTTCCAGTCTCCTAAGCTGTAATATTCAAGGTCTTCATGTTTATTACTGCCTCCACACCTTTGCTAGTGCTAATTACTTCCACCCCCGAAAAGATCATTTTTTTTAGTTCAAATTTTCTGAAGTTCACCTGCAGTTTCACTTTGTTTGTGAAGACTCAGCATCCACCTGTTTGCTCATTATTTCTCATATTAATTTTGGATCCCAAACTGGTTGGTAAAGTTTTTGAGGGGATAGGGGTCTTGCTTTATTTTATTTATATACTTTGCATTTTCCATAGCACAATGTTAAGCATCACCCGTTCCCATCTCTGTGCCTACTATTTGTGTTCAAAAAAGGCTTTTGAATGATTTATAAAATTATTTAATGCCTTGCAATGAACTATTCCAGTATCATTTAGGACATTTCATCATGGAACAATATTGCTGCATAGTCTGCTGGCTTTATATCTTGCTTCATTCCTCTTCAAAACAAGATTTATGACGTAGAAAGCTATTTGTCATTTAAATTCAAGGTTTTCATTCGAAAATAACATCTGTATTTTTTGCTAAGTATACCATTAGCAACTTGAGCTTTTTGTTGTGGGGGTATGAGGTGTAAAATTGTGCTTAACATGAATGAAGTGGAAAAAAAAAAAAACTCGCATCAGAATAAGCAAAATGAAGTTTTTAATCAGTTAACATTTTACACATTTTATAATTTCATTTGGCAAACTAATAATGGGCCATACACTTGACAGGTGGAAGTGCTTGAGGGCCATTGAGCATTGAATTTTCCTAAAGCAGCGCAATTACAGAAACACCTGTGTTAAATAACCAAGTGCTAATTTACTATGAAAATATGCGAAGTGTTTAAAAGTGCTCCAAAACTGTGATTTGCTTTTGATCGACTTAGTGGATTTACAATGAGGAAATGACAGTTTATTGTCAGGCAAATGATTACACTTTTTAAATTAGTTAAAACTATCCATATCCTCATTAAATACATATGGAAACAGATGTATGCAGAGTGAGGTCTCTTCAAAGAAGCTTTGTTTGCTCTCTCACAAGGTAAATAAAAAAGAAAGCAAACAAAACTTTGCCCTCTCTTGTTCATCTCATTAGAGGTTTTGGTTTTGATTTTTAAGACTAGATTTTGTAACTCTACTCCAAAAGTGGCAGGAAATGACTAAAACTTCTTCTAGAGAGCTAATAATGTATCTTTTATGTGGATAAAACAAAAAGTAGGAATGTAATCACAGTAGTCAGTAATGTATAATACACACTTAGAGGAAGGATGGAGGAATCAATAGTTTCTAGATGGGAAAAGACAAAATGGATGAGGAAAGAAAAAAATAGTTTCATGCTCTTCAAAGGACATTACAAAACTGTAAACAAAAACTGAAATAATGTGGTGGTAGACTCTGACTATTGGAAGTAATGTCGAGTCATCATAATATTGAATTATCTAAAGCAGGAGATAGACAAAAGTAGATTTTAACATCTTTTGGACGAAGACACGGCTGTTTTTATAAGCAAAAATGCCACAATGGGTTGATTAAGGGAGTCTGAAAAAATCTACAAAATAATGTATTGTGGACTCTACCCTAAGTCTTCCTCTGTATTTTGGCCTATAATTGTTCTCAGAAACACATTTTGCCTTTCTTATATATGAACTCAACCAACGAAATATAACTCTAATGTACTTTTAAGAGGATAAACACAAATGATAAACAAATCATTAAATAAGTTACTGAAATATTAGATCCCTCTTGTCCCCCAGCAGTGTTTTTCTCCCTTAGCCTACCTTCAGTTTTAGGGCAAGGAAAACAAAAGATCCACTTTGGTTTTAGCTGAACTGTAAAACATACAGGATTAATTCTCCACCGAGCCAGCTGTCCGTGCTATAAAAGAGGAGAAAACTTGATCAATAAAGTATATATAGGTTTGGAAACACTTTTGGCATGTAAGATATCTCTGAAAATACATAGTGTTTTATACACACACATGCACACACACACATACACGCACATGTGCGTGTGTACACATTCTTTGGGTAGATGACTTTTTCATCCATTGTTTAGACAAGAAAAGTAGCTGGGTTGGAAAAGTCTGGTAACTAAAATGCCAGGAAGATGAAAATTAAGTACCACCAGCTTTGCAAAAGGTAACTTGTACCATTTATCTCCTGAGGAAGTGATTTTTTTATGGGAGAGTTGGAAGGGAATATTGTGAAGAAACAGCAAGTATGGAGTTATCACAGGGGATAATGTTCCAGAAGGGCCTGTGGAGAGTGGGGATGAGGTGAGGAGTCAGGAGGGTTAGGAGAGTATATCACTGACACTGATTCCACAGTGATGTTCTATAACAATCTCAAAACCTCATTAGCATACAACAAGTGTTTATTGCTCAGGTACCTAAGACGGTTTTCTAGGGGATGTATTGATCTTGCTTGGGTTCTCTCACATGTCTGGGATTTGGCTGGCTTTTCAGTCATCTAAGGTGACCTGGACTGGCATGACTAGGGCAACTTGTGGCATGTGTGTTCTACACATCTCTCATCATTCTGCAGGTTATCCCAGGTATGTTCTTATGGCCATGGAAGAGAAAAAAAAAGAGAGAAGACATGCCCAATCATCCAACCATTTTCAAGACTCTTTTCATTTCTCTTTTGCATACATCCCAAAGGATGTCATGTGGTGAAACCCAGAGTCAGAGTATAAGACCCTGAAAAATAATATGGCAAAAGGGCATAGATAAAAGGAGAGATGAGACTGTTTTTGTAATCTACCGTAAGGTTCCTGGGGAGAAGACACAACTCTATCCTCGACTTTGTAGCCCAAAGGTAAAACAAAAACAATCTAACAGCTATAGTGATAAAGCTTCAATAGGTTCAGATATTTTGTTTCTTTTTCTTTTTCTTTTCTCATCAAATTGTGCTAAATTATGCTGCAGTAACTGCAAAACCTCAAAATCTTAGCTGCAGGTAGGGTCATGCGGTCGTGCCCGGAGTAGTAACCTAGGGATCTGCGCTAATGGAAGCTGTGTCTCAAGCCCTGCTTACACTGCTGCTGAGGATGCGGGAAATGCGAAAAAGGCAAAATGAACACCAGGTATTAAGTTTTTATCTATGAAGTAACACATGTCCTTTCTGCTCATATTCTGTTGGTCAAAGTCAGTCACATAGCCTCAACAAAACACAAAGGGGTGAGGATGGACAATCAAGTCCTACCATTACCAGAAGGAAGAGAAACAGTATTTGTGAACAGTTGTAAAGACTGTAGAGTTTTGCACTGGGGAGTAGTTCTTAAAGAGACCATCAATATATCCCCACCTAAGAAAGCAGCAAAAAAGCACTTCAGTTGAATTATTTTATTTATAAGCAACTTTGAAGAATAGTATTTATTTTTATAGTGAGAAATGCCTAACATATTGAGAAATATCTAGAAAAAAATTATCAAGTTCATTATTATAATTGCCTTTTTTTTTTTTTTTTATAATTGCCTTTTTGAAAGAATAGGTAGGTCAGTGAACCCACAGTGGAAATACTTAAACAATTTTCAGAGGCAAGACTATTAAAAGCAAAGTTCTAATTAGCTAATTTGGCACAAAACAACTTCCTTTTGGCCTATACAATTTTCAAACATTATTTGATTCAGTTCAGAATACCTGGGATTAAAACTGATATTTCTAGTTCAATGTCCTCGTATAACAAACACTACGCCGTGATCTTGTAAAGAACAAAAAATAATATATGCACACTGAGAAATTGGAGAAAAAAATAATCTGAAAACCAGATTTCTATATTAGGAAGTCTTTCAAATTATTGGCTGAAGTAGTTATTGTTATTTTAAACAGGCTGCTGTTGCCATCAAATCTAATGCTCTGCGGCTTATTCTCCCCATAAAAATAATATTTCGTGAAGTTTTTTTCTGAAAAACAAGGCAAAATAAAGTATTACATTTTGAAAGTATCTGCATGATAAACAGAAAAGTGAAACCAAAGGAATATGTGCTCCCCTTCTTACATTATTCTAACTGTAGAATCTGTGATTAGCTGGAGACTATCATGGGGTATACTGTATGTACATGTTTGTGTTTCTTAAAAGAAGGTGATGCCCCACAGCTCACAGATAACACAAATAGCATATGATGCAGTAGTTGCTAAGGGCAACCACACATATTTTCTGTCATTTCTTTATCCCTAAATGGCTGAACTTAATGATGTTCCCAATACCGTAAAATCTGTGGATCTGTTCTTAGAAGTTTGACAGGATACAGTCTATAATGATTATTGACTGTGTGTGTATTGGGGAGGAGGTGTGAGGCATTTCAAATGAGTGGATCTAAAATTCACTGCTTTATGCTGAGAAAAAAAGTATGTATACTATATTAAAATCTGACTCAATATCAAATAGACCCAAAACATGAATAAATATTGAATAATCCAAGAAGATTGATTTAGCATGTGATATTGCTACCTTTTATGTTCAAATTTCCATAATGTGGTTGGGCCAATAGTAGAAAATGAATTTTATGCATTCTTTTGAAAAACTCTAAAGATCAAAAAATTATTCTGGTTGATGATAACCAGAGAAATACTCGGCAACAAATATCGTCAGCTAAGGGAATAAGGTATTTCTATCCACTTTTGTTTGAATTTAACAGAAAGCTATATAATGGAATTCAACAGCAATCTCTTCTAAAATAGAAAAGGAGATTAAGAGAAAAACATATAATTCATATTTTCAAGGAAGAATCTGTGTTTCATAGCCAATAGCATACATAGTAAAGTTCTAATTAGCTAATTTGGCACATTTGATCACATTAAGACTAAGCACAAATGCTTACTAAATGTGAATATTCACTTCCACCCACCAAGATTTTCAAGTTTTTGTGTTGTCCTTTGTTTTGGAAATGATGTCGCTATTGTTGCTTTCCTCAACTTCTGCCACAGGGGTCCATAATAAAAAGTGAATGGGTTCAAAGAGAAACAATGGCTAAAGGGTCTCCTGTCACTTTGGCAGAATTGTTATTGTCTCTGCATCTATTGCCCTTCAGAGCACCAAATCCTTGGTATTACAAGGGCTTGAATAAAGAATAGAAAATGTGTCCACAGAGTTAGCTTTTACTTGTATTCAATCTATAGTTGACTATTTACATTCAAAAATATATATTTATTTCTACATAAAAAGTGTTAATAGAAAAATGTGGAGCCTCAATATTCAAACCTAAGTATGCTTCCAGGTCTCAGAATATTGTAATAAAAATTTAGTTTCTAAGCACATTTTTTCTTGTCAACCACAAAGTTATAAATGACCCTTGTAGGCCTTAGGATATATTGATTCTTGTGTTGCATTAATAATTTGCTAATTGACACACTAGTGTGCATTTAGTTATAAAAGAGTACGTGTGTGCATCGATGTGTGTGTGTGTGTGTGTGTGTGTGTGTGTGTGTGTGAAATTACTGAGTTAGATGTGATCACAGGAGAGCAGCTTTCTTCCCATGTTTGGTCTGCCCTGAGCATGAAAATTTCTGGCATTACTGCTAAGGATCATGAAAGAAAGAAAGGGAGTGAATCAGCCCTTTATGTAAAATGGCCTTTCAATGTGTGGAAAGTGATGTAGACTCAGGGAATGTTGTTTTATGAGAAACAAAAGAAAAGTAGAAATAAAGGATGAGAACAGAAAGACAAAATTTCTTGATTATTTTAAGCTTCTGTTTTGAAAAATTTATCATTTTCCAAATTCTTAGCCAGTTCCTACCCATCAGTAGCCACTATTAGCCAAAGAGTAACTTCTGAAACAGACAGAATGTAATCTATCAAAAGCAATGAATCTAAAAACACATGAACACATGAGTGTACATGAGTGTGTGTGAGATATGTGTCAGTTTCCAGATAAACACTTATCAGTGCCCTACAATCCATACAGATGAAAATAGAAGTTTGAATGGTAGAAATTACCATACCCTGGTGGTGCTACCTTGGGAAGCTTGCTGCAGGAGGTAAATAAATCTCCAGTAGACTTTTGAGGCAAGGGAAAAATTTGATTTGGCAGAGACGTAGAGGCTGAAGAGGTTATAATGGTAGGAGAATTACATATTCTGCACAGTGCAGAAAGGGGATAGTTATGCTTGGCAATAGCACAGCGGACTAAGCAGAGTGCAGTGGGAGAGGCTGTGAAAGGGTTCAAAAAAATACAATGTCTAAAAGGCCTCCTGTCACTTTGGCAAAATTATTATTGCCTCTCCAGCCGTCATGTCTTCTGGTGGCAAAGGAGCCCTTGTAGGACAAAAAGGTTTCTAAAATCCACTGACTCTTGGAGGCCATTCAGATATATTGATTCTTGTGTTGCATCAGTAACTTGCTAAGTGACACACCAGTGCATATTTAGTGAATTGCAGCAATGCTTCGCCAAATGAAATCCTAGTGCCCATGACAGAGTTAATGTACCCCTGAACCTTTTGGTATATTCCTCAGAAGAACCTTGCCCACAGAGAAAATTCGCAAAACACGGCTCTCTAGTAGGATTGTTTTTTGTTGTTGTTGTTGTTGTTCAGCCTATTCAGCACATTTAGGGGAGGAGGCTAATATCTGTCCAACTAGGCTTATAAGAGAGAACAGCCTTTTTTTTTGAGTCTGAGTCTCGCTCTGTCACCCAGGCTGGAGTGCAGTGGCATGATCTCTGCTCACTGCAACCTCCGTCTCCTGGGTTCAAGCGATTCTCCTGCCTCAGCCTCCCAAGTAGCTGGGATTACAGGCGCCCACCACCACACCCGGCTAATTTTTGTATTTTTAGTAGAGACAGGGTTTCACCATGTTGGTCAGGCTGGTCTTCAACTCCT
The DNA here is from genome assembly GCF_003255815.1 of Theropithecus gelada. NCBI lineage: Eukaryota > Metazoa > Chordata > Mammalia > Primates > Cercopithecidae > Theropithecus > Theropithecus gelada. Next base: position 96,304,368 of record NC_037689.1, read on the forward strand.
GACCTCAGGTGATCCACCTGCCTCGGCCTCCCAAAGTGGTGAGACTACAGGCGTGAGCCACAGCACCTGGCCTTTTTATTTAAAAAAAAAAAAAATTGACTTACAATGTTTGTTTGCTTTTTTGTTTGACCAAACATTCTATGCCCCTTTTCTATCTGTTCGCTTACTTATACCCTAGCTTATTCCAAAAAGGGTTTAAGGCAGTTTTGCTTAATTTGCTACTTAATGTGTCTGATTTATATTAGCATTGCTACCTCTGTAGAACTAAGATCCCACCAGACTCTTCTAGGATCACTAGAGTTTGATTGTACGTGATGCATTCCACCTCCTCCTCAGTCCTCCTTTTCTGAGGCCTATTCTCACTTCATTTAGAAAGGAAACAGACACCTCATTGTTGTAGTACCTCAGCCTGATTATATCATATATGAAATAATCACAGCGCTAATCAGGCCGGTTCTGCTGGTCTCACTCCACGACTGCAAATCTCAGCAGCACACAGCAGGGCCTGACAACTTCCATACTGACAACTCCTCCCAGAAAAAAATGCTTACCAATTAACCTTCAGTCACAATGGATCGAAGACTGACATTCATTATTTTAATGAAAACAGTAAGAAAGAACACTATTGAAACGCCCAAAGACTAACTCATTATTCTGTTGGATGTTCGGCTTAGCAAAGTACAAAAAGCAAGCCCAGGGTCAGAAAGACAGGATGCTGGGTGTAAAGGAGAAATAAAGAACAGGTGCCCCCTGCTTCTCATGAACCATCTCCGAAAGCTTTTGTAACCATTTTCCAGAGAAGAAGAGAAGAGAAGTTGCTTGTTCGTCAGGAGGGAACTATTTCAAGATGACTGAAGTATAACTGCACATAAAATGTTACCATGGCTTTCTTCTTAACTTTTCTGTTCCCGTGGCCAGTGATGTGTTTCTTCTAGAGGCTTTGCTTTGTTGTTATTCTGCATCTACACTTTAAACTAAACTCAAACTTTTTGGAGCAAAAGTTACTTTACCTGTTGATGTATTTGACAGAGTTAATAAATGATCTTCCTTTTTTTCTAGAGTATTGTTGAAATAACATAAAATGTCCCCTTCGTTCATGCTTCAGGAATCAAAAATATGTATGGAACCATTCATCTTACAGTTATTGAGTGCCTACTATATGCCAGAAACCGCACTACATACAATGGATCTAATCATGTATAAGAGGTCTCTGCTTTTTTGAAACTCACTGTTTAAAATCTTGGGGCGGGAGGGGGATGTGGTTGATAACATGGCCTTTCCTTGCAGCCACTTTATTTGAAATACTTCATACAGGCAAGCCCAGGCCTGAGGAAGGCCTGTAATACTGTTCAGCCTTTTCAGCTCTACTTCAAAGCCCACTGATGCAGGGATGCCAGTAGGATCCACTGCTTTTTTTGAGTCATGGAAATTAAGCTTAGAATTGAAATCTCAATCATTAAAAAAGAAAGTAGAAAAAGACTATGAGATTGGGGCAGGAGGGCATTCAAAAGCTCATGGTAAATCCAAACAATACACCCCTGCTAGAGTTTAAATGTCGTAGTTCTCTTAATTTTTCATGCATCATTTCAGGATATTTTTTTCTTTTCAATTAAACATAAACATAAGCATACAGACTAATTCGCAGGAGCCTAAAAGAAATGTGCTCTGGAACCATCTGGCTCAGTCTAACCTTTTCAAACATTGAGCATTATCTCTTTTGTGTACTGAGGACTAGAGGAACTTTATTTGGGTACAGCCCCAGAGTCTTCCCTGGAGCCCAGCCCAGACTCAATTTTTGTTGAATAGCTGAGCTGTGATCAGTGGTCTATACGTGTGATATGTCTCCGCACTTCCTTATACGTTTCTAGAGACACAAGTCATCCTGGAAGCAGTATATCATCTCTTTGTTTCTGGTATTGTAGACAGTGCCAGTCTGGCTATTAGGTGTTATAAAGAGGAGTAACAATGTTCAGTTCCAAGGTAGGAGAGCGCAGATGCATTTCCCTGCCTTTCTTTCCTTGCTTCTGTAAGCCTTGATCAGACTCGCTTTTATGAAAACCTGCTCTCCAATCCACTTGAACAGAAAATCAAGCAGGATACATTTTCAGACCTATCACATCCTCTACCTAGAATTTCTAGCATATATGTAATTTACGTATATTAGAAATATTTAGAATTTGGAGATCACCCAGTCTCTTCTTAAATCAAATGGCATTTGATCTGAAAGCCAACATTTTCAACAGAAGGGATTTGAAGTGATTCATTTATGCACAACATACAAGGTCAGAACATGAATTTATACTCAGGTTAGGGTTTGTCTCAGTAATTACAGATTACAAGTTATTTTGGGTAATTCTCCCAACGGGACTTAAAATAAAAAACAGTTGCAGTGTAGTGGGTTCAAATCACAATCCCTACACATGCTAGCTGTGGCTTTGAGTAAGTTGCCTGAACTCTCTTTGCTTCAGTTTCTGTATTTGTAAATTAGAGTCATTATTTGTCTTCTACCATTACAACATAGCTCCACAGGGAATCTTGTCTTACTTGCTGTTTCTCGAATGCACTGTGCCTGTTACAGGGCAGATGCTTAAGATTTATTGAATGAAGAGAGCCTAACTACTGAACTTGGGCTACATGAGGATTAAATAAATGTATATACAGAGAGTGGTAGTGCCTGTTACACTGTAAACCACCAATACATGGCAAGTGACTATTATTATCATTATTATACCCTCAAACTTGAATAGGAATGAGCAGGCTGCCCCACCTGCTAAATTTGGAAGCTCCATCATAAGCTTTCTCAAACAAACACGTGTTCTGATTGAAATATGTTATTTATTGAGGACACATTATATGCCAGGCGTGGTGCTAGATGCTTTATGGTATTTCATATAATCCTTGTAGTAACAGTTGGAGAGACCTGTTATCTTTATCTTACAGAAGATGATACAGAAGTGATCTGTATTTGCAGCAAACATTGTGGGGAATACAGAGATGTGTGAGATGCATATTATTTGCCTTTAAAAACATGAGATAGCTATAATAATTACCTTTTGGGGATGTTGTAAGGTTTGAATGAGAAAGTGAACGCCATCTACTACGTACCATACCAGGGACATAGTAAATGCTCAAAAAATCTTAATGATAAGGATGAGGATGAAGATGATGTCAATGATGACTGATTGTGAAGATCATGATGTTGGCATGATGTAAGGGATGAATAACAATGAAAAGGTGGGATGAGAACAGAGCATCCTTCTTGAGAGCCGAGGGTCTCTGGCCTGAGGCAAGGAATCAACTGACTTGCCATTTGATTTCCTTTTCCCGTGGGGCAGTTATAGTATTTCTATCAGGAGAGATATCCAAGATCCATGTAATCAATGCAAGATATAACAGGAAGAGGAAATTCTTATGCTCTTGACCTGCATAATGACTATGGGACATGTTTTATCCCCTTTCAATTGAAGGTCAAAATTGAACTTTTAAAAAATTCTTAATTATTTTTTTCCGATCTATTAGTTTACATATTATGACTAATTTTTTTTCTTGCTCAGTTTTAACAAGGTGGGGATTTGGGAATAGAGTTAATTATAAAGAAATACACATTTATCATCATATTGTGACACTCTAGGTAGTACTTAATTAAAGATTAAATTTTTTTAAATTATATGACACTTTGTCTTTCCAGACAAAAGAGAAGGTTCAAGGTTTAGAGGAAAGGGAACAGAGCTTGAAGTTGCGAGAGTTCCTTAAACAGAAAATGACCCAATGAAATTGGGTAAGTGATTCAGCATTTAGAGCTTTAATTTCCTAACTTTTCAAAATGTAGTTTATAATAAAAATATTGCATACTTGCATGCAATGTAGCCATACATGTGCTCTTCTTTTGTTCTTTACGATGACCCTGAAAGGAGTTGGGCAGGCATTATTATACTAGCTTAACAATGAGGAAACTGAGGTTCAGAAAGGTTAAATAAATGTCCAAGGTCACATACATAGCTAGTAAGTGTTACATCCAGAGCTCAAAACCTTGTTTTCTATTTCACATACAATGTTTTCTTTCCATTACACATACAAGTTCTCCAGGAAGAAACATGATGAATGGAAGAGGTTGTCTCACCAAGAAGCTGTGTGATATTGGACAAGTTATATTCCTTCTCTGTGCCTTCTTTTCTTTACTCATAAAGGGAGAGACATAATTAATTTTTGCAAAGTCTCCACAGAGCATGCTTTACCACCATTTTCATAAATAAGCAGATAAAAGTAACCTGCTTTGCTTAACATCACACAGAAAGCAATAGAGAGAAGCTGCTTCCATCTCCAGAATGATGTAACTTTTGCCTCGCATGAGGTAATTATCTACACAGTTCAAAAGAGGAAAGAAAGAAACGAATATATTTTTACATGCTGGGATGCATAGTGAAGCCTACTTCCTTGCTGTAATAACAGGTAAAGAGGAGAAATTTCCTACTGCCCCAAAATTCACAAAAATGTCTATCTTTGGAAATCTACTAAGTGATGACAAGGGTGATAGATTACTCCAATTATGCTACCACACGTTGGTTCTTGCCAACATTTTCCTAAGAGCCATATTCAAGTATCTGAAAAGGGAGAACCTGTAGAGAATTTTGCTGATTTTCGTGGACTGTGTACTTTACTCCCACACTTAGGAGTAGCGATGTTGTTGCTAGTAATGGAGATGATTGCTAATGAATAATCCACACATGCTGTTGAATTGGCAACCACAAGGCAAACTTTTAAAATTTTATCTTTAATTAGCTTTTCCTCTGAGCACATACTGTGCATTCCCTATGCCTAGAAAGCCACTCCCCTGATGACATTTGCACCCAATCTTTCCCTAGTTAATTCCTCTCATCCTTCTTGTCTCAGTTCAATAATGACTCTCCTCCAGGAAGCCTTTCCTAAGGTTTGTGCTAGTTCTCCTCTTAAGCAGAAATCTGTTGTTTTTACCAGCACAACAATGATTCTGCTTCTGAGAAATATGGTTTGGTTTTCTTTGAAATAACTTTTCCCCCATGCATGTAGTGTTGATAGAGCTATCAATCAAGGCCATCTCTTCTTTGCTAACCAAGTAATGGAAATTTGACCTGCACTAGGCCACTCTGACTCTCCCTCACAGGAATTTGTACCTTGTGCAGCACTGCAAAGATGGAAAATCGAGCCAATTCATCTGACAACCCTGTTCATTAATCCCTGCTCCCTGGATACCTGAAGCTGCTCTACGACTTGTTTCTTAGACTCCTGGTTTATCAGCTATTCCTTCTTTACAGCCTTACGTACTTTTAATTTTTGCTTATGTTAATCCAAATAACCTAATCATACATCCCTGTTATATGGTCTTATGATATGTGAACTTCTTCATTGCGCTTATTTCATTTTGTAAGTGTATATTTTGGTTATTTGGTTAATGCTGGTCACCATCACTGGGCTGTGAGCTCCTGGACAGCAAAATTACATCCTCAATTCTTAGAATAGTATTTAGCACTTTCCAGTAACTTAATACAATTTTTATTTAGTGGATGAATGAATGGAATTTCAGGTTGTGATTGCTCTCTACGGTTTCTTCGGATGGGGATTCTCCACCAGCACATGCCATCAATACTTCCTCTTCTAAAGTCTCATATTTTGGGCCTTTAAAATTTTTTTTTTTCAATCTCTCGTTTTCCCTCCCCTTCTTGCCATCTCCTTCTCCCCTCCCCCTCTTCTCTCTTTTCCCAGTCTCCAATTATGCTGATGTCTTCAGGACAGGGTTTCTCCCTTGTCATAAAACTCTACTTTGACCATCTTTTACTTTCGGGAAAATTTCCAAGGTCTTTCATGATCTTAAGCCTGATTGCTTCTGTTGTCATTTATCCTGTCTTAACCACACTTGTCTTTTCGACTCTGGGCAGGCAGAACTCTTACAGTTCTTGGATGTACCAAACTCCCTTATACCCTTGCCCTTTTGAAATAACAACTGTCAGCTCTTCCTGCAGTGACTTTTATCTTCCTCTGTTCCTCAGTTCTCAGCTCTAAAGTTTCTTCCTCCATGAAGCTTCCCCCGACCACAACAACCACCTTTGCCTAATCTTGGACTAGTTTGGATAACCTGCCTTTGTGTTCCTAAAGCTCCTTCTGTACTGCTTTATTCTTACATTTGTTATTTATTTTATTTTTAAGTTTTTCTACTGTTTTACCTTCTCCTTTTAAACTGAGCCTCTTATGGGTAGAAACCTAAAATTTTTACCTGTATATCCTCAGAGCCCAGCATGATACCTGGAATACGGCAAGTGTTCTATAAATGTTAAACAAAAAAATTACTAAGTAAAAGATTGAATCATCCTCCTAGCTGAACTCTTTTCACTGCAGTTTTAGTGTCACACTTGTAATCCTTATAGTTTTTATTGATTTCAACTTTTCATTATAGATATCTGTATACATGTCTTATTTCTATGGTTTTTATACCTTAAAAGTAGAGCCTACTTCTTTATCTATAAATGTATTCTGCAGCATCTAGCATACTTCCGGGCCTATAATGGGTGTACAACAATTGCCTGTTGAAAAAAAATAAATAATGAATCAAGTCATGCTAGTGATATGGCATGTGAAAATGTATAGATGAAATAGTCGCATTTCATAAATAGTTTTTAAGATGACAGTGATTTATTTCTAAAGAAATAAATCCCAAACATGGAGTTTCAGATTGGTTAAGACAGAAATGAGAGGATGGGAAGCCTTTCATGATGCTTCTCAAATGTTATGACATTAGCAACTATAATTTCACCCTAAATAAGTCCAGCCAGTTTTAAAATTAGATAGTTATCTGAAATATTAGGCTATTTAGTAGTATGCAGACTATAGGATCTACAGTATGACATCAGATACTTTTTAGAATTATACAATACTACTGATTTAATATATGTATTTCAATGACACTCTGGATGAAAAAAAAAAGCCTTTTTTTTTATTATCAGAACACATGGATGTGAATCCCTAGTTTTCTTTAAATGTACCACGATAGAGGGATGAGAAGGAGAAGTCCAGGACCACACAGGCACATTTATGTTACTCCACCATAAATAGCTAAATCTTCATGGTGGCCTCATGTTTGGTTCGTTAGAAGATGAAGTTTGTTAGTATAATGTCGGATGAGAGAGAGAGAGAGAGGTTTAGTAATGCACAGTGCATTTCTTTGCAGAGTTTTTGATGGGGAGATTCTTTCCTAATTCTACTTGAATAAGCAAAACTTTCTGGAAGATATAAGATTAAAATGGGAGATAAAGAAAGAGAAGGTGGTAACTTGGACTTGGACCTTGTTTTTAAACAGTATTAAAATAATACAATCACAGGCACGCTAGCAAAGCAAGACCAAGTTTAATGAGAATTTAGTTTAAATACCTAGTTGCAATTCCCCTTTTTGCCAAAAGGCCAGCAGTTCACATCCCAAATTCAAATAATCACTTTTTGCGCAATGTTCCTAGTGGCTGTGATTTGATATGGAATGAAACAGAAATAGATCTTGAATAAATTTTTTAGGTTCAGGATGGTGCACATATCATCATCAATGATTCCGGATGTTTCAATATATCTGTTTTGCTTGAATACACTCCCCAAAGTGTGAATCTTCTGAATTTCCTCCTCAAATGCTTGTCAATCTTGTTAATCTCACACACCTCACCTAGAAAGTGGCTTATCAAAACTAACCCCAGAGGTTCTCCTTTAATTCTTCTTTCTCTGTCTCCCTGTCTGTGTCTATGCTCTTTTTTTCTATCTCTCATTTATAATACTTTGGGAGGAACATAAACTTTAAGCTAATAGAAAGAGCCTGTAGTAAGAATCAGGGGAATTGGAATCTACCTCCAAAACTGCAGATATATAACGCATATGAGCTTTTCAAAGAATCATAGAAATCCTGCAGGAAAGATATTTAGTCCAACATCTCACACATTTATTTGATAACATAGCCTTTTTCCCTCAAAACCACAATTGGACATCATGGAAAACAATTGCAGAGACATGGATTATAATATTCTATCTAAAATTCACTACATGTAAAATATGTTTTGTGATATTTAATCTTGAAAAAGAAGAGACTTGGGATGTGTGTGTGTGTGGGTGTGTGTGTATTAATACATAATACATACATATGTATATTTTTTTTTAATTAAGAGATTTCAATTTACTGTGTGTCATTGTACAATATACTGAAAACAGTCAAGAAGATGTTGGAGGATATCCGTTTTGGTCAGTTTGTCACAGAAGTTAGATTATGTCTAAAACATCTTCCAACTCTAAAACTAGATGATTTTGTAAATAATTAGCATATGGTTTTTTCTTTGGCTTTTCATATTTCATTTTAATCTCAGATGTGTTCTTACATGGAGACAAAGAAGGTGCTTCCATCATGATCTAATTCAAGGGGTAGAATTACTGTGTTACCCACAACCCCTATCATTAAAAATACTTTTCCTTCTATCTTATCACTTAGCCCCAAATAGTATTAGGTCTCACAGTGATCTATGAGGATGGAGTTTTGGAGATAGAAAGACCCAATTCTGAATCTTGGCTTCAGTTCTTACTATCTTTGTTATTTCAGGCAACTTACTTAGGCTCTTTGAAACTCAATTTACTCTTCTATAAACTGTGGATTATAAGGATTAGAGTTAATACATCTAAAGCAGCCACTATATTGTTTAGCCTTCAGAAGGTGCAAACTGGAAGACGGTTATTGCTATTTCTTTGTGTTAAGTTACTCTTTTCTTCATAAGTTTTCTGTTAAAATTCAAATAGTCTTGAGAGCAACACGTTTGAACATTATCAACCATTATTACTGCAGTCCAAGTAAATGAGTCAAATATTTGAGCACAGCAGAGGTATGTTTTGCTCAGCGGAATGGTGGAGCTAGGACACAGAAGCCTGAGAAGCAACGGAAGTTACCGAAAGATCAGTTAGGGACCACTGAAAATAACTATTTCTTGGGACCATCTCTGATCAACCTCTTTGAATTCTGGAGAGCTAAGAAAAATAGAGGCTAAAAAGTATTTCACAACTGGGAAAACACAGATACCTACCTCTGATCCCTTGTTTAGCCCTGCCCCTGGGACTAAACAATGGACCAGAAAGAGAAATAGCAATGGAAAACAATCATCATTTCCGTAACACAGTAAAAATTTTTTTTAAATGATATTAATCCCTGTATTATAATTTATGCTTAAATACTAAAATGAATTATATACTATTCTCTAGTCAAAATGAATTTAATAGTTTTCCAGCTAACTGGCAATTCCACCCCTTCCCCCAGGGGCAGAAAACATGTCACTATGTTTAACTTTTTTAATGTTTTTAACCCTCTTGCTATCTTTATAGAGAGATAAGCTTTCATTTTACATTTTTAAATGCTATGTATCTGGTTTATACACCATAATACAACTCCCTATGCACCAAAACTGCTTTGACAAATGGAAATTTGAATGGTAAGGGCCTTTTAGCAAAAATCCACATTTTAGAAATAATTCCCTACAAGGATTGTACATTTTCTAAATAAGATACGTGCCACCACAGGCAAGGTTAGATTGCCCTTATCTTATGGAGCTCAGCAGAGTTTCCATTTTTTGAATAGTATCAGATAAGCAGTCTATAAAGGCTCTACAACACTTCATTCTGTGGCAGTATTTCCACAAATGTGTAGCTACATGCAGTGCACAACAGGTTGGAAAAATTGAAACTGCATTAAAAAAAATCTGCCACAGAATTTCTATATTCTTTGCAACTGATATCACCACCTGGAGGGTTCAAATAGGTAATAAACCTATTTGAGCAAAGGCATAGCAAATACTTCTGTAAGGAGAAAAGAGCTCTGCAAGGGAGCCCACAGGGCTTCAGGCAATTCTCATGTAGCAAAATCCCACTTAAAACAAACCTCCCCTTTCTCTTGGGATCTCCTGTAATCCTGGAATTAGATGGATCAGTACTGGCTGTGGTTGCTCTTTGCTCAGAGAATTTGCTCAGGTTGTATCGGGTTCATTCTGTTTTCCTTCAAATTTCAAAATTGAGTGTTGAGAACATTTTACTTATTAATGAATTTCTCAAGGTTGTCTTTGATCCATGATTCTACTGTGTGTTCTCCAGGGGCAAATATGAACCTCGAAAGCCTTAATTTCATCAGTTTGGAATGAACAATGTAAATTTTGCCTCTAGTGTCTCTCATCTATCAGACCGTGAACTTTTCTGGGACATGGATATGGCCCATTTTTCCTTCATATCCTTCCTCTCTAGTATAGTGCCCAATCATAAAGGTTGAATAAATATTTGTAGAATTAATGAATGAAGGAATTAATGAATGGGATAAAGTACTAAGGAATATGGCTAGCATGTAAGAGCTCACCTGCCTGTTTACTGCTGTATGGAATTAGCTGATACAGGGTAATGTACACAAATGATCACTTATAAACTTTTGGGAAAAACTTACATGTTGATTTTACTGTATACAAACAAAGATATCCCTTTAGTTTTCCCAAATGTCTCCTCTTTTTCAAAATTATTTTGTGAAAACGATGGGGCAAATGAGAACACTCTTGTCTTCCTGTGATTAAAATTTTAAAGAAAAAGCATGGTATTTTCCCAAAAGGATTCTTGACTTTGAAATCTCCTTGCTCTACTTACTGCTAAAACTTTGGTTTATTGACCTGTTACAAGGTCTAACAATGTTAATTTTACTTACACTGGGTAACCAGGAAGTATTTTCTTTTCATTTGTTAAATGGTTGTCTATTGTGTCTGTATCATATAAAGAAGTGCAAACTATTTAATGGGAATTTCTCAAATACATGAGCTATAAATATAGTACATTAAGCAGATATAAATGCTATGCATTTTTCATAAATTCAAAAGATTTGAGAGTCAGGAAGATTTAAATTATAAATGCAATTTTTTGTCTTCTATCTTAAAACCTCCAAGAGACCTACAACATTGAACTCTTATCCTATTCCTCTAAGATGGAGTAGGAGGAAGATACTAAAAAGAGTCTCTGCTCTGCCTTCTAAGATCATTACTTTATTTTCCAGAAGTGTATCCTATTCCGGTAAGACAGATATGTCTCATTGATCTTAGAAATATGTTGTTCCATGGCTGCAATTTCTTTCTCTGAAATAATCTTCTGGTATTTTAAATTTATTACCAATTGGCTGGTGCAGTGTGGTTTTCAGTTGCTGAAAATTTAGAGTCCATTACAAAAGCGAGGTTTGGAGTAATTTCCTGGAGTATGTTTGGTGCCAAAGTCACCACAAACTGATTTTTTGTCACTCTTTTGGCTGCCGATCCCAATGGGAAAATCAGTCCTTTTATTTGCACGGATCTGATACAAGGAATGCTATCTATAGACATCCTTTGTCAAAGTTGTAATCATCTGTTTTGTAAGAGAGAAATTTGAGGCAGAAACATTAAAATGCACCTGAAAAAATCAACAGTAGAAATCTGAGTTCATTCTGTTTGATGGCTTCCTCTGCTCCTAGACCTTAAGGCAAGGTCACTGTTGCTATTGTCATGGGAATCTGGGTCATGGGGAACAAAACTTAAACCCATTTTTTAACAGGATAAGAAAAAGAATTTTCCCCTGAAGCAAATTATTCATTTTTCTTAAACACTCACAACCACAGGACTAGTTGGTGGTCTAGTCCCAAAGAGGAAATAATCTTTAACAGATGAAAGCTCAGAAGACATCTCCTTCACGAACGAAAAGCAAAGCAACTCATGATCTATTAAGTAAAAGGTTAATTTTTATTAGTGACAAAGTTACTTATGAAAGCTAAAATTAACCTGTAAAATGACAGTGTCTTCCTCTTGGTTTTTCAACTAGCATTTTAATTATAACACGGTAATGACACCAGATGTTTCAGAGTTTGGTGGAATCAGATTGAGTCTGAGTGTCCACTAAAAACCATGCTCTCTGAAAGTAAAAGGAACAACCCTTTACCTCACCATACTCTTCTAGGGATGAACCCATGCCCAAATTGCTTTTCAGAGTGTTTGGGCATGTAATGAACTCCAGTACTATTTGGTAAATTTGATGATGTCCTCAGTTTGCACATACGGTTTTAACACCCCTTTTCTCTTTTCAACGAATGTACTGTAACAGTTTTCCATGCACTAAATTGGATACTAAAATAAATCGGGTCTTATATCTATGAAAATAGGTGTACATGCTTACATTTCTTATATTCTATATTTCATTATACAAAAACATCTGAAAAAATCAATTTCTTCTTCACCTGCCCATCAAGAGTCAGATTAAGGATTTATAAGAATTGATGACAGCACTTGCAAAGCATACAGCACTCCCTGACTGCTCCTTTCCCTTCAGTTCTTTCAGAGCAGAGCTAGAATACTGATTTAGAATTTCTTCAGTTCTGTGAAGGAAATTTACTTTTAAATGTTCTCCTTTAAAATGTGAATGTGATTATCATTATACAAATGTATGTGGCATTACTGGCATATTTAAGTTTCAGCACATAATGCACACTCCTGATTTAGAAACTTAAATAGTTTATTTTTTAAGAGCTTTCCATTTCACCTTTAAGCTTGTGTTACATAAGCTTAACGGACTCACTCAGCTCCGTGATGGGGAGAATCCACCAGGTGAATGGCAGTAAGCTCATGAGCTTTGAAGGGCTTATTTTGCCAGATTGCAACTCCAACTTACTGTTTGGAGTAGCACTAGTCTGCATGCACTGATTACAACACCGCAAAGCTCTGATAATATTTATTTCAGAATGAAAATGTCTTTTGCCTCCATCCTCCTCCTGTCTTTTTGCATAAATACAGTAAGTTAAGCTTTAACTAAGGTGATGCTTGAATTAAACTGACAAATCCAACTGCCTGAAATTTAGGATTGCATTTATGGATTTCATCTACAGTATATCAGCATCAAAATGTCAGAGACAGTAAGTCACAGCCAGGAGAAGTTTTTATGAGTTTTGGAACTTTCAGTTCATGTCATTGTTGTGTTATCTAGCACTGGTCAGAGCAGCAGGACTGATGAGGATGGTGAGACTTAAATTTAATACTTAAATATTCCTTCAAACCAGAGATTTACTCTGGCATATGGGAGGAATAAAGCATATCTTTAAGAGGAGTGTGTGTGTGTGTGTGTGTGTGTGCGCGCTTTTCAAAGAAAAAGTAAAACGCTAGTGAGACAGATTGAACCAGAATCCATTTTAGCAAAATGATACAATAGTCTTTAGTGAGACAGATTGAACCAGAATCCATTTTAGCAAAATGATACAATAGTCTTTGCTTTGAGGACTCAAACGACAAAGCCTTTGGTTAATATTAGGAGAAATATTAATGAGATATCTTCTGAGAAGATATTCTTGAAAATACAAGTTCTGCTAATTAATTATGCATCATTTTTCAAAATAGCATTTAAATTTTTTTTTCCCATGATGAAGGATCACACTTGGTTTGTAAAATAGCAAAAAAACTATTTAGAAAGCAACTCTAGATTTGAGACTCTGCCTCTTCTGCTAGAGTCAGATTCATGGCAGCCTTTCAATGAAGGCCTCTGTCAAGTCATCGTGTGGAGCAGGCTGAGCTCTCTACTGCAGCCCTACATGAGTGAGAATACCACTGTGGGTACAACCTAACAGTATAAAATAACTACTGTCAATATCACGTTAGAGTCCTGGGGAAATATTCCGCCGCCTCTTCTTAGAACCATGAAAACTATATTGGAAATTAAAAGGACAAACCTCAGATGAGTAATTCTGAGAGATGGGAGTGGTCTTGGCATTTCCTTCCCAGAACGGTGCTGAAGAGTAATCAGCACTCCATTGCAACATTCTGTTCCATTCTTTGGCCCCACAGCTTCTCGATCTTACTTCCTTTTTCTTTTCCTCTCCTCTCCTTCTCCTGAGCCAAAAAAAGAAAGAAAGAAACTGGAAATATTTGGGTAGGGAAACACTAAATTGTAGATAATGGTGATAGGGGAAATTATTCATTTTCATTTTCCCAACTTAAATGTTCTTGACTCACCATTAAGGCCATAAAACAAAACCAAGTAGAACAAAGCAAATCCCCACTGCCAAGATGATAATCTCATTTAATTAAGCTCTTATTTCAAAAAGAAAAATTTACTGTAGAAATCTCTAAAAGGGGAAGAAAATCTTGCAAAGACAAGAAAACATGAATGTGAACATATCATGGAGTGGCTGGGAGGAGAGGGGAGTGGATGGATACAGAAAAGAGAAACTTCAATAAGAAGAGGAAAAAAGAACCAGGGAAAGAGAGGAGATGAAAGGAAGTCCACAGATGTCAAAGGATATTTATTTCTGTTACTCGAGGAGGGATAAATTATACTCTTGCATCAAAACCCTTAGTGCTTAGTATTATCACATTCACTAAACATAGAAAATAAATTATGCACATAATTTTTCAGAATAAAAAATGAAGAGAGACAGAAGTTGACAATTTGTTAGCAATTAACTAGCAGTATATAACCTTGTCGGCAGAGAATACCACTAGGTCTAATCTTTTAAAATGTAGCATTTTGTCTACTTTTGGAGAAATACAACACATTCACTTTGTGTGTTTTATTAGTAAGAGTTCTCCAGAGAGACAGACCCAATAGGAGATACATGAATAGATAGGGTAGATAGATATATACATGAGAAGATATTTATTAGGGAAATTGGTTCACATTATTATGGAAGTTGAGAAGTGTCACAAGAGGCTGTCTGCAAGGTAGAGACCCTGGGATGCTGGTAGGATGGCTCAGTCCAAGTCTGAAAGCCTCAGAACCAGAGAAAGTGGTGGAATTCTTAGTCTGAGGCTGAAGGCCCTTTAAGAACCCACGAAAGGTACTGGTGTAAGTCTAGGAGTCTAAAGGCTGCAAATGGAGTTCTGATGTCCCGAGGCAGAAGACAAAGAGTGTCTCAGCTCCAGAAGAGAAAGAGGAACTCACCTTTTCTATGCCTTTTTGTTCTATCCAGGCCCCCATGCCATTGGATGGTGCCCACCCACGCTGAGGGTCAATTAATTGGCCCATTCATAGGCCAGTCTCCTCTGCAAACACTCTCACAGACACATTCAGAAGTAATGCTTTATCAGTTTTCTGGGTATTCCTTAGTCCAGTCATTTACCATTCATATGTTTAAACAATATGTTCGTATTTGATACAGCGAAACACCAGTGTCTCTGTGCATTAGAAGAAAATGAAAGCTTGAAACTATTATTCAAATGTGAAAACAGTCCTCTAGGTATTTTCTTTAGAGTACATGGTACAAAGCAGTGTACAGTCCATCGTGGACTCTAGAATATGTAGCGCTTGCTCAAATTTGCAAAAGGAATGAATAGACTGTGTAATAGTACAGGAGATTTTCACATTTCTTTCATTCTAAGTAAATAATCCAAAGCAATTACAATGCACTTTTTAAAAAACTTACATTTTAGGTTTGGGGGTCCATGTGAAGGTTTGTTACATAGGTGAACTCATACAATGGATTTTTTAAAATATAAATAAGTAACTAGACAATGTTACATTCATAGACATAACTTTAGATCACAAAGCACATTGTTTTTTGTGATTATCACAGTCAGTCTGTGAGGTTTGCAGTACAAGTTATATTTTCTCTTTTCTAAAGATGAAGAAACTAAAGCTCAGAGAGTTGAAGTGACTTGCCCAGGATTAAAGTATAAAAAGATGCAACTGAAACTCAGGTCTTCCAAATCCAAGTCCAATACTTTTTCCATCAACTACACTGCTCCTAAAACTATGGGAAGCACAATTGATTAAGTCAGATTGAGTATAGTCATCTAAAAATCCTAGCAAAAGATTTAGAAGAGAATCCAGAAGTTACCCCAAAACTTCAGGTAAATTTTAAATCCCACCCCCACCCCCCACCCCGCCTGAGGTCACTGTATTTCTTTTCTCTTCTCTTTTCTTTTTTTTCTTTTCTTTTTATAAGATGGAGTCTCACTCTATCACCAGGCTGGAGTGCAGTGACACAATCTTGGCTTACTGCAACCTGGTCCTCCTGGGTTGAAGCGACTTTCCTGCCTCAGCCTCCTGAGTAGCTGGAACTACGGGCGGGCACCACCATGCCTGGCTAATTTTTGTATTTTTTGTAGAGATGGGGTTTCATCGGGTTAGCCAGGATGATCTCTATCTCCTGACCTCGTGATCCACCCACCTCAACCTCCCAAAATGCCGGGATTACAGGCGTGAGCCACCACGTCCGGCTCCTCACTGTATTTCTTAGTGCATTATATGCCAGACATTTTTTTCCTGCATCATTCACAACTCCTAGCAGTATTCTGTCCTAGGTATACAATAGGTGTTCAATAAATACTTATTTGGTTCAATTACTGCTCAAAAGGCTTAAAATTAATAATCAATCTAATAAGCTGCTAGTGTTTCCATTAACCTTTTGAATTGTTGAAGAAACTCTAGAATTAAGGAATATGTGGTGTTAAAACTGCCCATAAGATATATCGATTTTATTAACATGCTTTTTTGCAGAGATGTACTATAGACTTTTTTCTTCTTTTAAATTCAGCAAGCTTCTCATGCATTCAAAAATATAATTACAAAATGCTCCAAATATTTCAAAACCTATTAGCTGCTTTTTGATCACAAAATACAAACTTATTAAAATTGTGTTTGGAAATAAATATTTCTATGACAATTGTCTGTAATAAATGTGGGGGGAAAAGAAATACATAGGTTAAAAGCAAGAGTTTATGTACATGCATATTCATTTTTCTCTAATAAAAAGCATAAAGGTACACTAAACTCAAATTCAGGACTATTCATTTTCTTTTTGTTTCTAAATAGGGGCATGTATAAATGTAGTCATTTTTCTTGAAATGTGGTATTAGCCAAAATTCAAAACATTTAATTGGAAACATAAAACACTCATTTTGAAGGAAGCAATCTCAAAATGGGACCTAGACGTTCTTATGTCATGCCATATTTGGATTTACGGCTATTGGATTTATGGCTATTAAATGAAATCAAAGCCAAAAAGTTTCAAAATAGTATGTTTATTAGTTGTGGAGAATCCAGTGGAAATTTTGGCTTTTGAAGTTATAGACAGAGGAGAGATGTCACAAAAGTGTCCACATTTAGCATTTCTGCTAAAATAGAAATAAAAAAAAAATCTGTAAATTAATGTAAGAATTCTAAGTTGCTGTTTCAAAGATGTGGCAACTCCTTGTCACTTCTCTAGGTACTACTAATTTTATTGTTAGCATTAGAAAGGAAGAGAGCTATATGTAGTGTTACGATTTAATGCCAATATTTGTTTCTCTATCTTTTGAATGGGACTAGTAGCTTCGTGAAAGCAGGCATCATAGCTAATTTGCTCTCAATTTTATCCCTGGTGCCTAGTGTAGTGCATGGCACATGGCAGACACTTGATGAGTATTTTTAATGAATACATAATATCAAGAGGGAATGAGTTTGAAAGCGGAGGAATGCGGCCGGGCGCGGTGGCTCAAGCCTGTAATCCCAGCACTTTGGGAGGCCGAGATGGGCGGATCACGAGGTCAGGAGATCGAGACCATCCTGGCTAACATGGTGAAACCCCGTCTCTACTAAAAAAATACAAAAAACTAGCCGGGCGAGTTGGCGGGCGCCTGTAGTCCCAGCTACCCGGGAGGCTGAGTCAGGAGAATGGCGTGAACCCGGGAGGCGGAGCTTGCAGTGAGCCGAGATGGCGCCACTGCACTCCAGCCTGGGTGACAGAGTGAGACTCCATCTCAAAAAAAAAAAAAAAAAAAAAAAAGAAAGTGGAGGAATGCTTCACAGACACCCAGAAATCTCAAATATCTGAAATAGTGCTGAAAAGAAATGCCTCTTACAGTAAATAAATAGCTTTGGTGAAACAAGAAAGAATGAAAATAGTAAAGAACCCATAGCTGATCGCACCCTCATACTGACTGGCTGGTTCATCAAGAGAATAAATTTCATGGGTTGTTAATAGTCAATCTTCTAAGGTACAAAATCTGAAAAATACAGAAGTCATGTGGAAAGGACAGAGAACAAGAAAAGAAAGAGAAACAGATGGTGGGGGCTGAGCAGCGGACTCTGACACTAAAGGTCAGGAGCAATAAGATAATTGATTTCCTTGTCGCATGCCCTGTAGTCTTCCGAATCTAACGTCATTTCATTTTCAGTAGTTTTCAAGAGACTTATAAACACTAACAGCAAAACAGCAGACTTTTTAATAGGAGTAGAAATGTCTGTGTATGTATTTGCTGGTGTGTGTCTGTGGGGTGTGGTCAGCCATCTACCTCTCAGTAGACCTTAGGTACATCCCTGTGCCACATTTTAAGCATATCAGCTATAGGACATTTGTTGTCAACCTGAAGAGTTACAGTTTCAATGAAAGAACAAACTATGGGATATTATTATAGGTCTAAGAAATAGCAGATGATGTTCAGAATGTCACTGACAAGTCAAAAAAAAAAAAAAAAACAAAACAGCTTATACTAGAAGTAAAGATTTCTGGAAGGTAAAACCATGACCTAGGAGAAGGCTTATTTGGATTTTGATTCACCAATTAATTTCACAGAAAGGTAGTCATGCACACCTCACCAGAGATCAAACTGCTGCACACTGTTTTCTTGTAGTTTTATGAGAAAGAGGCAAATGACCAAGACTCAGTTCAATACTAGCAATTTTTCAAGAGAATGAGTTCCTGGCTTCAATACTTACGTATTTATTTTTAGCCTTTGAATATATATTTATAATTACATATTTGATAATAACTCCAAGGAATTAAAAAGGGATTAAATTATTTTCTATAGGCAGAGTATTTTAGAAATGTTTTCATTTGGGAAAAAAGCAGTTTAAACAAAAGTACTGGTTCTTACAGAGTCATACGCAAGTTGTTTGAAAAATCTACTTGGCTAAACCCCAGCACTCCTGCAAGATGCTACATAGACCACTTTCAGTTGAATAGGAATTACCAAATGTTGGATTGTTTTAGCCCTGATGAAGAGTATATGCCTATTTTAGTTTACCAGTGTTACCTGCTGGGTCACAAAGTATAAAACCTGATTCAACAAACTGAAGTATAGGGATCCAATCACAAGGTATTGGAGACAAGAACTACTGTACAAGTGCTGCAAGATTGAAACACTACCATCCCAGACTCTTACCTAATGTATTATTGCAAATAGTTATTATCTCAGAAACAAGTTCTTTTGAGTAGAGCTAATACTACCCCAGATACACCTCAATATCCTCTTCATTAAACAATCTTAGGAATACTTTAATTTATTCCTGTGCTTTTTAATACAAATTTTCTCATAAAACTGTAGGCAATTTCTACATGCCATTTTTATATGTGGGGGTTACTTGAGACTGTTTCTAACCAGAGGAAAAATTCATAGTTTACACTAAGATGAACTCCCTTCATTGTTGCAGTATTTATAGCTCTTGAGATTAACATTCTGAACAAATCTCTGGCATAGCATCCAAGTAAATACAGTAGGAATAAATTTTACAGATAAACATGTGCCTAGAGTCAGTGGCAATTGAAAACAGAAAGATATTAAAACGGGTTGCATTGATTCTGTGGTCTTCTTTTATGGTTCAGGTGGTGTAGCCTGTGAACTTATGTTACATAGGGCTGCAATGTTTTTTTTTTAAAATTATGAATTCTTTATTTTGCATGCTTTTGTGTTCACAATGTATCCAACAAATAAAACAAATTTAGTAGGGATGGATGACTTCTGGTATTCCCACATTCTGAATTTTTTTTTTATTTTTATTTGAGAGGGAGTCTCACTCTGTCGTGCAGGCTGGAGTGTAGAGGCAGTGATCTCAGCTCACTGTGACCTCCGCCTCCGGGTTTCAAGTGATTCTCCCACCTCAGCCTCTCAGGTTCAAGTGATTCTCCTGCCTCAGCCTCCTGAGTAGCTGGGACTACAGATGCCTGCTACTACGCCCAACTAAGTTTTTTTTTTTTTTTTTTGTATTTTTAGTAGAGGCGAGGGTTCGCCGTGTTGCCCAGGCTGGTCTCGAACTCCTGGCCTCAAATGATCCACCCGCATTGTCCTTCCACAGTGTTGGGATTACAGGTGTGACCCATCATGCCTGGCTTCACATTCTGAATTTAGCTTAATTCCTAGTAGTTTAATAAATTTGAATAAACCTTATCTGGATTATTCTCAGAATCCAATCCTTAATTTTTCAAAACTGTCCATTAAAAGCAATAATGCAGTTTTAATGTGTTCATTCATTTAATACTTGTGCTATGCTGTATTTGGTCTCAAGGCCTCAAGCTTAAAGTCTTTAATGTTTTAATCATTCACTCCTTATTGACACACTTTTGGATTCCTTTCCTGATAGTCTTAAGAAATATGTTTCCTAGCGGCCGGGCGCGGTGGCTCAAGCCTGTAATCCCAGCACTTTGGGAGGCCGAGACGGGCGGATCACGAGGTCAGGAGATCGAGACCATCCTGGCTAACACAGTGATACCCCGTCTCTACTAAAAAATACAAAAAAAAAAAAAAACTTAGCCGGGCGAGGTGGCAGGCGCCTGTAGTCCCAGCTACTCGGGAGACTGAGGCAGGAGAATGGCGTGAACCCGGGAGGCGGAGCTTGCAGTGAGCTGAGATCCGGCCACTGCACTCCAGCCTGGGTGACAGAGCGAGACTCCGTCTCAAAAAAAAAAAAAAAAAAAGAAAGAAATATGTTTCCTTTAGCTCAAGCTCTCTCCTTATTGACTTATTGACTCCTTATTGAATTCACTCCTTATTGATACACTTTTGGATTCCTTTCCTGATTGTCTTAAGAAATATGTTTCCTTTAGCTCAAGCTGTCTTCTTTTTCGTTTTAAATAAGTTCAGACATGGAAAGAAATTGGGAATGGATAACTAATAAAGTTTTCAGACAAATTATAAATAATTCTTACCTCAGATGCAATGTTTTCTGTGAGTGGTCAGAGGCCATTATGACAAACATAGTATTAGTGATTTTTTTTTGCCAAGACAAGATGAAAGGAACACCTGGAACCATGTTTGGTAAAAGTGACTTCTGTATGGTTCATCAAACCAAGCAGACAGAAGCGGGTTCCTGTGAGTGAGTCAAAAGAAAAACATGGTTGTCTGCTTTGGATGTCTAGGCAGGTCTAGATAGTTTGGAAACAAAGACTGTTTCCAGTCCATAAAGTCCATGAAAGCAAGGGTGAGGTCTGATTTATTAATTGCTATATTCCCAAAACCTAGCATCACATCAACTGTGGTCTGAATGTTGGTGTCTCTCTCCAAATTCATATGTTGAAGCTTAATCCCCAATGTAATGGTATTAAGAGGAGAGGCCATAGGAGGTGATTAAATCATGAGGGTGGAGCCCTCATTAATTGGATTAGTGCCCTTATTAAAAAACTTGAAGGGAACTGCCTTGTACCTTCCACCTTCCACCTTCCACCATGTGAAGATGAAACTGCAAGACACCATCTATGGAGCAGAGAGCCAGGCCTCACCGGACACCCAATCTGCCAGCACTTGATCATGGACTTCCCAGCCTTCCGAAATGTGAGCAATAAGTTTCCATTGTTTATAAATTATCCAGTGTGAAGTAGTTCCTTAAAGAAGCCCAGACTAAGACTATATCTTACAAAGTAGATGCTCACAAAATATATGTTGACTGACCAATGTCATACTAATAAGCAATTCATCCTCTCTTATTAGCACTTCTAAAAATCTTATTTTCAAAAGACAAATGAAGACTGCAAGACAGCCTCTCTCAACTAGGACATTTCAATATAATCTGAAGACCTACAATGTATCAACAACATCTGGAGCCTCTAGATTTGTAACATGTAGACATCATTTCTCAAAATGTGAGGCACCATTCCAAATATTTTAGAAGTGGTCAAGGAGATTTTCTCGCACAAGAGAAAAAGTATTTTTATCGTTCAGAATGGAAATCAAACACAGTGCATAGAATGATGATATGCGGTTTAAATAGTGGCATTAAATAGGAACTTCTATCTGCAACATGCACAGTTGCTGTTGTTTCCATTTGAGTTGAAAATTAAGGCAACGTTGTAGCTTTTCTATAATATAACCACATGTGTTTCTACGTAAGAGGAATTTATATTCATACACTCAATACTTCTCTGAAACTGTTTTCAATTTGGGCATTTGTAAATGCAAAAAGTCATTTGATGCCTAGGTGGAGAAATGTCTTTTGTTGGAGAAAATATTTTACTGATTCTAAAATGCAGTTTCTTTTCCCCTGCTAAAACAAATACTGGCAGGCTATTGGTTAATTTATTAAAGGAACATGGACTTCTTCTAGAAAGATACTTCCCATTAAGCTATTGAGCTGAATAGGATACTTCTAAGTAGTTTCTAATTCATAATTATTCTTGAATCTGACCAGAAAATATCAGTATCGTTATATTTGTGATTTGAAAGAACAATCCTTGCAGTTAGAAATAATGAGGACAAAGATGTATCTTGGGAGAGGAAGGCATATTAACAATAAAATAATGAAATGTTAGACAACTAGGGTTAAAATCTAATTGGTCATGATTTTTATTTTATTTATTCATTTACTTATTTTTACTATTTGTTGCTTAATTCCATTTGCTGCAAATTTATTTGGATTTTTGCACCTATGTTTATAAGTGAGATTCCGTGTAATTTGCATTTCTTGTACAGCCTTTGCTTACAATAGTTCTAAAATCTAAGTTGGAGAAATCGCACTCATTTTGAAACTCATGGAAGGGTTTGTGCACTATAATGATCTTTGATGTTTGGAAAAAAAGTTAAAATCATGTTGCTATTTTTATGATTATTGTGTTCATATCTGGGAAACTAAATATTTAAACAAATAGAATATTTAATGGTCTAATTTGATTTTTTTTTTCTGGAATCAGCTTCTTAATCCAATAATGTCAAGAGATTTTTCTATTTCATTCAATTTTTTAAATGTATTAATTGTTCATAAAATTCTTTATTATAGTTTCTATGATCACCCATTTTAACCCTTTTTTTTTTCTTGACCAATCTTACTATAGTTCGATATATTTTACTGGTCTTTTCAAAGAGCCTTTAGTACAAGTTTATTTCCATTTCAGTAATTTCAGCACCTATCATTATTATTTCCCTCCTAACTTCTTAGGGCTTATTCTACTGTTTCTAACTTCTTCAATGTTTATAACATGTGCATTTTAAACCACATATTTTCCTGTAGATGATGGATTGGCTTCATCTCACAAATTTTGTTTTGTAGTATTTTCACTGTCGTTCATTGAAAGTATTTTCTAATTTTCATATATCTTCTTTGACCCAGGAATTGTTTAGAATTTTATTTTAAATTTTCTTCATATAGTTTATTGTTTCGGTTATTTTCTAATTTCATCATATTTTGGCTAGAGATCACTGTCATTGATAGCTGGTGATTTAAGATTGTGTTTGCAGCCTCTTTATTGGACAATTTTTATAAATATCTCATACATGCTTAAAATGTATATGCACTGAATGTGTGATACATGGTTCTATTTCTATCCATTTGACTAAGCTCGGTTATTGTGATCTTCAATCTTCTATGTCGTTACTGAAAGAGTTCTTTTAAAACTTCCCATTTTCACTATTTTTTTGTTGTTGTTGTAATTATTTCAATGATTACACCATAAAATTTGAAGCTATGTTGTTAAGTTATTAGAGATTAAGAGTTATTTTATCATTCTGCCAAATGTCTTCATTTTAGTATTAGGTAGTATCTCCCTTAATCCATAATAATTCTTTGGGATAAAGTATACTTTGTCTGATAAAGGTACAGCAACACTAGGTATTTTTTCATTAGTACTTTCCTGAGATGTGTTTTCTTATGCGTCTATACATTTTCTTTTTTTGTACTTAGGTTTGAAAGTGTCTTATTAAAATAGCTTATAGCTATATTTTGTCATTTGAAATTACTCTCAGGGTCTTTAACTTTTTTTTTTTTTTTTTTTTTTTTTGAGACGGAGTCTCGCTTTGTCTCCTATCGGGAGTACAGTAGAGCCATCTCGGTTCACTGCAAGCTCCGCCTCCCAGGTTCACGCCATTCTCATGCCTCAGCCTCCCGAGTAGCTGGGACTACAGGCCCCTGCCACCATGCCCGGCTAATTTTTTTGTATTTTTAGTAGAGACGGGGTTTAACCGTGTTAGCCAGGATAGTCTCGATCTCCTGACCTTGTGATCCACTCACCTCGGTCTCCCAAAGTGTTGGGATTACAGGTGTGAGCCACTGCATCCGGCCCAGTCTTTAACTTTTAACATACAAATATTACAACTTATCTTGAAGTTTCCCAAAATACTTGAGTTTAATTTCTACCATACTATTTTGTGACTTTGCTTTGCTTTTTTCTTCTCCTTTTCCTCATCTTACTATACTGAATGATTTTTCTTTATTCCTTTTTCCTCTTCCACTTTGGGAGATAATATAATCTTTTTTTTGATGGGTATCTCTATGCATTTTTCAGTTTATTTCACAAACTAATTTTAATCACATTTTTTATTTTGAGGTAATTGTAGATTCACACACATGTGTATGAAATAACACAGAGAAACCACATGCACCCCATACCAGTTTTCCCCAATGGTACCACCTTGCAAAATTATAGTACAGTATCATAACCAGATATTGACATTGACACAGTCAAAATACAGAACAGTTCTATCACCATGAGGATCCCTTACATTGTCCTTTTATAGCCGCATTCACCTCCCTGCCATCTCTTTTCCCTTCCTGATCCCTGGCAACCACTAGTCTTCCATTTCCATAATGTTATCATTTCAAGTATGTTATATAAATGAATCATACAGTATGTAACACTTTGGGAACAGTTTTTTTCATTCAGTGTAATTCCCATAGAATTCATCCAAGTTGTATGTATTGATGGGTCCTTCATTTTTACTGCTAATTGTCTTTATGCTTTAAAAATGCACACTGATCTGAGACAATCCAAACTTAATCAACAATTCCAGTCCTCTTCCAAACTGTAAAATGGATCTTAAAGTACTTTATCTCAAATTCCCTCATCTGCAGTGTTTTTGTTATGAAATATTTAGTTTCAGTTTGTTTTTAACCCCTAAGTTAATTGCAATTATTATCTCTCTTACTCTTTTTTTTTTTTTTTTGGTCTATGCTTATACATATACTTTCCACTTTCTGAGCTCCTTGTTGCTTCCTGCATCCCATCCAATTACTTTTGGATACACTTTTTTTTTCAAAATATCATTTCCTATTTCTTTCAGTAAGTATCTCTACAAGGTATATTCTCATAGTGTTCGTCTAAAAAATGTTTCAATTCACTTTTACTCTTCAATAATTGGCAAGGTAGAAAGCTCAAGCTTAGCGCTCATGTTCCCACATCACTTTGAAGATATTATTGCATTGACTGTTGGCTTCTATTGTTGCTATTAAGAAATCCTTTATATATAATCACTATTTCTTTCCTCTGGTTTCTTTTAAGGTTTTCATTTAACATCAGTCTTCTGAAGTTTCAGTATGACGTGTACATTCATTTTTTACTTATCTTGCTCAAACTTATTGTACTTTTTAAATCTAAGGATTCATGTCTTTTGCCATTTCTGGAAAATCAATCTCAACCATTATGTCTTCAAATATTGCCTCAAAACCCATCCCTACATTTGTAATGTCTGGACTAAAAGTCCGAATTAAGGCCCTAATGCCATAAGTCTATATTTTTTAGAAAGTTATAAATCAGACTTACTTTTCAATAAAACGGGTTCTATCAAATACCTTGACATGTATATCTTTACAAAGAAAAAAAATTAAGTGCGCAAAGCTATAGTTTTTATCTGATTGAAAGTTGACAAAATAGCAAAGATAATTAAATTTGATGACTTTGTATGTATATGGGTGTTCCATTGATGGGGCAGCAATACTGAAATTTGTAAAAAATAAAGATGTGCATAATGCACACATTAACATTTCTTCCATATAGTTTATTTTGCTTGCCTTGTGTACATCTCATATAATTCTCTTTGAGGACAGGTGGAACTTGTGACTTGCTTCTAACAAAGGTAATGGGATGTCACTCTCATTATTAGGTTAACTTATATAAGTCCCCATCTTTACATACTGGAGAGAGAGACTCTTCTGCTGGCATTGAAAACATAAACTGCCATGTTGTAAGGAACCCTGTGAGTGTGTCACATGGCAGTGAACTCTTGGTGGCCTCTAGGGTGTAAGGTCAGCCTCCAGTTGATAGCTAGCAAAAAGTTAGAGCCTTCAGTCATATAGCCACAAAAAAAATGAACTCTGTCAACAACCTGAATGAGCTTGGAAGTGGATCTTTCCCCAGTGGAGACTTTCAATGAGACTCTGTTCCTCTCACCTTGACTGTAGCCTTGTTGTGAGACCCTGAGTAGAGGGCCCAGTTAAGCCATGCCTGCACTCCTGATCCACAGATTCTGATAATATATTTATTTTATTTTTAGCCCTAAAACTG
Source organism: Theropithecus gelada (assembly GCF_003255815.1). Taxonomy (NCBI): domain Eukaryota; kingdom Metazoa; phylum Chordata; class Mammalia; order Primates; family Cercopithecidae; genus Theropithecus; species Theropithecus gelada. The sequence continues at coordinate 96,330,841 of NC_037689.1, forward strand.
TGGTAATATGTTTTATAGTTATAACTAATACGCTAACAAAAATCACTAGCAATGTTGTTATACTCAAAATAGTCACACAACTGCTTTTCTATTGACTCTGTTCATCTAAATCAGGGATTGACAATTTTTTCTGTAAAGGGATATTTAAAAGACTTTGCAGTGCGCAGTCTGTGTCATGTAAATTTGTCTTTTTTTAAACAACTTTAAAAAAATGTCAAAACTGTTCTGAGTTCATTGACTATACAAAGAGGCAGTGGGCTGGATTTGGCCCAGGGACCATAGTTTGCTGAACTTCTGTTTTAAAAGATGAAGCAAATATAATTGGAGTCATTATCCACAAAAGTCTATATGTCTTTACAAAGATGCACATCAACATAAATACAAAAATCAATAGATGTATTTTTCATATGCGTTTTCAAAGACATATTTTTCTCTAAAATATTTAAAATTAACTAGTAAACTGAAGCACTTATCAGTAACTATGTATCTAATTATCAGTAATTCTAATTTTTTTTAATAAGAAAACTTTGCTCAGTTTGTTTTTGATCCCTCACCAAAATCTCCTTTAATGTCCATGTTTCCACCAAGTCCTTTCAAGGCAATCTAGGTTTTTTCCTATCATTCACCTCGAAACTCTTCCAGCCTCTACAAATTACCCAATTCCAAAGCCACTTCCATATTTTAGGCATTTGTTACAGCAGTATTCCATTCCCCAGTATCAAAATCTATAGTAGCTTGTTAGAGCTGCTATAATAAAGTCCCATAGACTGACTGACTTAAACAACATAAATGCATCATAATTCTAGAGGCTAGAAGTCCAAAATTAAGGTGTTAGTAGGGTTGATTCTTTCAGAGGGCAGTGATGGAAGAATTTCTTCTAGCCCTCTCTCCTTGGCTTGTAAATGACTGTCTTCTCCCTGTGTCTTTTTACCTTGTCTTCTCTCTATTGTGTGTCTCTGTGTCCAATTTTCCTCTTTATATAAGGACATAAGTTATATTGGATTAGGCCTCACCCTAACGACCTCATTTACCTTGATTGCCTCTGTAAAGACTCTATCTCCAGATAAGGTCACATTTTGAGGTTCTGTGGGTTAGAACATTGACATATGAATTTTAGAGGGACATATGAATTCAACCCATAACTATAACTACATATAAATATATATGCATATACAGTTAATTTATGTATAATTAACTACATTATATATAAATTATACTTATAAATAATTTCTGCTGAGTCATTTGAGTATAAATTATGGACATCATGACCCTTTGCAGCTAAATATTTCAGCATGTATATCCTAAGAACAAGGACATTCTCTTACATAATCAATAAAATTATCAAATATCAAACTCAGAAAAATTATTGATACAATAACAATTATCTAATAATTGTCTCTATTCACATTTCCCTTATTTTTGTAATTATGTATTTTATAGCCATTTTTAAATTAACCAAAATCCAGTCCAGCATAACATATTGTATTTTGTTATGCCTCTTTAGTGTCCTTTAATCGGAATAGTTTTTCAGCCTTTCTTTGTCTTTTGTGATACTGACCTACTTCTAAAGAGTAGTCCTGCTGTTTTATAGAATGCCGGTGATTTTGTAGAATGTCTTGCAATTTGCATTTGGCTGATAGTACACACACACACATATACATATTTGACTATAGATATATATAAAGATTAACATAAATTTTTTAATATTGCAAAATATTGCAACGTGTATCTGTTGGGAATATCACACTAAATCATGAGTGCTTTTGGCACATGAACTGGAACACAAAGAGAAGCAAGAAAAGGAAGCTCTTTGCAAATGTAAACTGACACTTTGTTATTCAAGAATCGATTGTAATCAAGCTGAGAGGAAGGATTTGACAAGTTAATCAACTTGGTTTTATATTATCTAAGTAATTTCACTGCTCAGAGCCTTTCCACTCTGTGAAGCAGTACCCAACTTTTCATAGTGGCACAACCCACCAACTTTCACTGTGTTCAGATGTAGTTGCTGTTTGCTTTGAGGATATAGGGCAAGATATGTGAAGAAACATTCTGCTGGGGATTGAGTAATTTTTTTTTTAAAATTTCCTTTGTTTTTAATGAGAATGGATGATTAGGGTTACTTTTTAAACTTTGCTAGTGCCAAGCACCAGATCGTAAGTCACAGAGGCATCTATATAAAATAAAATGCATATGTGTGTGTGTCTGTAATATGTGAAGAACTCTAAAGTACAGTGCCCAGGACAGGAGTCCCTCTGGCCTAGGTGTAAGGATAGCAATGAATTACTCTTCACATTCCCTCTAATTTTCTACTCATACCATTCCTTTTAGACATATGTTTACCCTTCTCATTCCATCTTCCAAATCACTTTTTCTTTTATATTTTCATTTTTTTCTCTTTGTATTCCAGGTAATTTTTAAAAATCTATCTTTGAGTTCACTAATTTTGTCTTCTGTTCAGTCTAATCTGCCATTTTTTTTATTTCATTTTTATAGATTTAAGGGATACAAGTGCAGTTTTGTTACATGGATATACTGCATAGGGTGAAGTCTGGGCTTTTAGTGTGCGCATCACTGGAATAATGTAGATTGTACCCAATAAGTAGTTTGTCATCCCTCACCCACCTCTCACCCTCTCACCTATTGGAGTCTCCAGTGTCTATTATTCCACTCTGTATGTCCATGTGTACCCATTGTTTAGCTCCCACTTGTAAGTGAGAACACGTGGTTTTTGACTTTCTGAGATGTTTCAGTTAAGATAATGGCCTCCAGCTCCATCTACATTGCTGGAAAAGACATGATTTCATTCTTTAAGTGTGTGATTGAATCTAGTCATTAAGTTTTAATTTCAATGACTTTTTTTTTTTAGAAATTCTTGGTTTTCCTCCCAATCTGTTTGTTATTTTTTCTTAACATCTTCTTCTTTTATGATTTCTAGTACTTCTTCTAACTGTGTAATCATCTTTCATAGATTTATTTAATACTGTCATATTTTAGCCTTAATCTTTTAGTTTAAGATTATTCAATCATAGTACATTCTTTTATGTTCAGGTCTTTCCTTCTGTTTGTTTTGTTCTTAATTTTTTATTGTTGAATACACAGGAAAACACACTTGAAGTGTATCTTTTATTCTAAGTACTAAAGCCAGATTTCCTAAGTTTGAATCCTGGCTTAACTACTTAGTGGCTGAGTGATCTTGGGCAGGATACGTAATTCACTCTCTCCGTGTGCTTTCCCAATCTACCTTTCAGTTTTCTCTGGCACATAATAGGGATTTTCCTTTGTTTCTCAGGAGCACAGATTAAATATTTTAAACATGTTATCTAAAACTTTGTTTTAAAGGCATACAGTAAAATCTCCCTCCCACCAGTATCCCTCAGCCATATAGTTTCCATCCCCTAGGACAACCTCTATTACCAGTTATTGAGTTTTCTTAAAGAGATGGTCTATACATACATAAATAAGTAATGTCATCCTTTCTTCCCCCGCCACATCATTTTGTATACAAATTATACTATAAAATACTAAAATATACTATTTGTACCATGCCCTCCGACACACACACATTTACTATATCATAAAGCTCTGTCTATATCAATGTCATGGCCTCATAATAGTGTATGGATGTAGTATCATTTATTTACCTTTTATAACAGGTAACGTAGAGACATTTTAGTGGTTTTGAATAGGACTTAATTTTATTCCATGTATTGTAGTATTCACATATCTGCTCTTACATTGTTGTAATTTGTTGTGTCTTTCCTCATTTTAAGTTACAGAAAGTGAGTCAATTCATGCAAATATCGGTGCACATTTACTGAACACCTACTGTGTGACTGCGCTGTGAGGGATATAAAAATAAAATTTTATTGTATTTGTTTTTGAGACGGAGTCTTGCTCTGTCACCCCGGCTGGAGTGCAGTTGAGAGGTGAAGCCAGCTGGACTTCCTGGGTCGAGTGGGGACTTGGAGAACTTCGCTGTCTAGCTAAAGGATTGTAAATGCACCAATCAGCACTCTGTAAAAACATACCAATCAGTACTCTGTGTCTAGCTAAAGGATTGTAAGTACACCAATCAGCACTCTGTAAAAATGCACCAATCAGCACTCTGTGTCTAGCTAAAGGACTGTAAATGCACCAACAGCACCCTGTGTCTAGCTAAAGGATTGCAAATGCACCAATCGGCACTCTGTAAAATGGACCAATCAGCAGGACGTGGGCAGGGACAAAGAAGGAAATAAAAGCCGGCCACCCCAGCCAGCAGCGGCAACCCACTCCGGTCCCCTTCCATGCTGTGGAAGCTTTGTTCTTTGGCTCTTCACAATAAATCTTGCCATTGCTCACTCTTTGGGTCTGTGCCACCTTTAAGAGCTGTAACACTCACGGCAAAGGTCCGCTGCTTCATTCTTGAAGTTAGCGAGATCAAGAACCCACCAGAAGGAACCAACTCTGGACACACAGTGGTGGAATCTCGGCTTACTGCAACCTCTGCCTCCCAGGTTCAAGCAATTCCCCCTCCTCAGCCTCCTAAGTACCTGGGACTACAGGCATGCGCCACCACACTCAGCTAATTTTTGTATTTTTGGTAGAGACGGGGTTTTGCCATGTTCCACAGGCTGGTCTTGAACTCCTGGACTCAAGTGATCTAACTGCCTTGGCCTCTCAAAGTGCTGGGATTACAAGCATGAGTCACCGCACTCAGCCGAAAAATAAAATTTTAAAGCATAGGTTGCTCTTAGCACTTGTGTAACCTAGCTAACCTAACTTATAATTAAGACCAAAAGAGTTTAATAATGACGCAGATAGCATCCTACGAAGTGTCACAAGACCTCACAATAAAAAACAAAATGAACAAACAAAAAACCTTTTTTTCTTACCATTTATCTGGTGTTTTCAGGTGTTTGTAGTAGGAAAGCTTCCATGTTAGCTCAGTCTATCAAGGTGCCAGATCTGTTCTGTTGTTCTAAATCCACTGTCTTGCTATTGTCTTCTTCTCAACTCACTGCTGTCTTTACCATCTGTATACTACCCTTATAATATCCTGAAATTGCTCTAGCAAATCATCTGTAACCACATTATTGCTAAATCCAGTGGATTCTTTCTGCCCTCTATTTACCTATAGCAGGATCTGGCAAGTAGTCTGTACTCAGTAAATGAGTATGAAGTGAATTAATCTTATTAGACATCAGAGCATCTTTTGCCACCTCTACCTCTCATATAATTTTTTGTTTCCTTGACTCTCTTAACAAAGTTAGTGGAAAACAGCAGAGTTTCATTTTACTTCTCTTTACTCCTCCTAAATCTTCTTTCAGATCTCTTTTAAAATGTATCCATTAAGTCTTGTTGCTTCCCAAGCATTCATTCTCTCTTCCTGGCTAAAGCCATGTGCTGTGGGCTTTCAGATGCTTAACTCCAGCTCACGTTTCTTTTCTGATATCCAGACTCATATTGAGACAGCCAGGTGGGAGGGAGTCAATATCTAAAATTCTACTATGGGATGTCTAATAAGTAACTTAAATTCACATGACCTAAATCAAATGCGTAATTCCCTCTCCTGAATTTGCTTTATTATATCTACATTTTCTATCCCATTTCCCTGAGGTAAAATTCTTCATGTCATCTTTCACTAGTGCTTTTCCCTCACCCTATCCATCAACTTTATCTGATCTCCAAATCCTGTGAACTATATCTTCTAAACATCTCTGAAGTCTGTCTTTTCCTTTCTGTCCCTATGACCAGGGCTTAATTCAAACACTTGTCATAACTTACCTATATTATGGCCTCGTCTTCAACTTCAGGTTTTAACTTTACTCCCCTATGCTCTACCTTCAATCCATCCTACTCTTCCCTGTAAGTTTAATCTTTAAAATTAAATCTGGTCATGACATTACTTTAATTTACAGTCCTTCAGTATCTTTATAATTGCTTTCAGGATGAAATCTACTTAGTATGACATTCAAGGTCCCTGCTTACTTTTTTAGCCTCGTATCTCAACACTTCCACTTTGCACTCTATAATCCATCCATACTGAACTACTTAGAATTCCCTAAATAAGTATTTGCACTTAGGTAGCATTCATTGACTCAATAGCCTGGATAAGCCACCATTATTATGCAGCACTCATCACAATGTTTCACGATTTCCCATAATTAGAGACACTATGTCACCTCTGTATCCTCAGCACTTAATTCCATATCTAGTGCCTACTAGGACCTCAAAAAATGTCAAATGAATGAATATAAACCTATGTTTTAATACCTTTTCATTTTTCTTCTACTATCTACCTATTAATGTGTTACTAGTAATAATAACACAAACATAGAATACATGTGTCTGTAAATATACATGTATATACCTATATATAATTACTTGTTATAGGCCAGGTACTATTATAAGTGTTTCATATATGGTAATGCATTTAATCCTCATAACAAACCTTGTATCCCCACTTTTTAGAAATTAAGGCACAGAGAGATTGTGTGACTCCTTCAGAATCACATAGCCAGTAAGTGGTGAAGTTGGGATTAAACCCCAGGAAGTCTGTTTGTGGAGTCCATAACAGGCCATAAGGAGAGAAAAAGAAGAGCATATTTTATGGATGATTCAAAATGCATCACCAAGTCCTAAATTTTTGATAAAGATACTCTAACAATTTAGACTTCATGTGACATATGTAGAGCATAAAACTTCAGTATAAAAATTAACCTTGATTTTGCTGACCTACATTGTTATCATTATTATTATTCAGTTCTTGATATTTCTTTCTCAGGGTTTTTGTTTTTGTTTTTTGTGTTTTTTTTGAGACAGAGTCTTGCTCTGTTTCCCAGGCTGGAGTGCAGCGGCGTGAACTCGACTCACTGCAACTTCTGCCCCACTGGGTTTCAAGCAATTCAAGTGCCTCAGCCTCCCAAAAAGCTGTAATTACAGGTGTGCACCACCACGCCTGGCTATTTTTTTGTATTTTTAACACAGATGGGGTTTCACCATGTTGGCCAGGCAGGTCTCCAACTCCTGGCCTCATGTGATCCGCTTGCCTCAGCCTCCCTACATGCTGGGATTACAGGTATGAGCCACGGCACCCGGCCTCTCAAGCTAATGTTTTATTCTTTGGCTACTTCTGATCTTTTCTATGTCCTTCATCACATCCATTATTTTATATATAAACCAGGTTAACTAGACTGGTTGGGTTAAACAATAGAAACTTATTTCTTACAGTTCTGAGGCTGGAAAGTCCAAGATCAAGATGCCAGCAAGGTAGGTTTCATTCTGAGGCCTCTTCTCTTAACTTGTAGGCAGCTGCCATTTGGCCGTAGGCTTGCATGACCTCTTTGTGCATGCTCAGATCTCTCTCTCCCTCGTTTCTTCTTTTATAAGGGGCATTAATCTCATTATGAGGGCTCCACCTTCAGGACCTCATCTAAACCTAATTACCTCCCAAAGACACCATCTCCTAATACGATCACATTGGGGATTAGGGCTTCAACATATGAATTTTGGAAAGCACCACAATTTGGTCCACAGCAAACGTGAAGATGAAAATGAAGTAAAGAATAGTAACATTAACAAATTGTGTAGGTACCTGATGTCCTAAAATAATTTATATTTTCTAAAACAAGTCATCTTTTAATAGCAGTATTTTCCCCATGCCAAATACTAAGCATAGTTTTACATATATACTTTTTGAACCCAGAATTGTTATTTCTGAGAAGTAGTTATAAGTATTAAGTTTATGGTCAATGACAATGTCTCTTAGAAGTTTCTACAGTTACTTGTAAATGTTTCAGTATTTGGGAATTCAATTGCTATCTCTTGCCCCAATTCATTCTTTAACCAAAGTAGCCTGTAGCTCAAAGCAATTGACCAGCAAAACTTGTATCAGCATCCAGAACTGTACTCTACACTTGAAAAGTATGAACCTGCTGCAGAGTCGAAAGACCACTGACTTTTCTTTTATAGGGCATTACTGTGGCCTCCGTTTCTGTTATAAACACATGACTGAATTTTATAACCAGAACACAAAGTTATAGGCCTTACATAATGATAAATGATTGATTACAATAAAATTTTACTGTCATCTGAAACATTATTTATATTTTTCTCTAAAACAACCTTAAATATATTGAATGAAACTGAGGGTCCTTAAACATATGAAGAATGGGTCAGGCATGGTGGCTCACACCTGTAATCCCAGCACTTTGGGAGGCCGAGGTGGGCAGATCATGAGGTTAAGAGATCGAGACCATCCTGGCCAACATGGTGAAACCTTATCTCTACTAAAAATACAAAAAATTAGCTGGGCATGGTAGCATGTGCCTGTAGTCCCAGTTACTTCACAGGATGAGGCAGGAGAATCGCTTGAACCCAGGAGGCGGAGGTTGCAGTGAGCCGAGATCGCGCCACTACACTCCAGCTTAGCAACAAAGCAAAACTCTGTCTCAAAAAAAAAAAAAAAAAAAAGAAGAAGAAAGGGAGTTGAATCTGCATTATGTTTTAAACCCAAACAGGCTGTTCAACTAAGTGGGTATAATCAGTTTAACTCTGAAAAACTGATACTCTGTAGACACCACAATATACATATTTGTTATTAAAGTCCCTTGATACGAAGATGGCTGCTTGCTGATCTCGGTTTAATTTTAAAAAGTAGTTAGATTGCTGGGTATTTTTTATGGCAATGAACTGTACCATAACACATTCAAGTAAGCAAATGCTATGTATTGCTTTGCTTTCTAGTCCTAGGCTCATACAGATGATGTGGGAAAAAGGACTGATTTTTTAAAATGCTTTTAGCAGTTCTGCTAGATGTGTTGTTCATAGGATTAGAGCTTTTTTTTTTTTTTCTTTTCCAACTTTACCTTTTTCCTTTCACAACTGATTTTGCTTTGACATAAGAGGAAGAGGTTAATGGAATGCTCAGTTCTTCCCTTGCTCCCCCATTGGTGTTTGACAATCATTGTATGTAGTCTTCTTTCCATCAACTTGAGAGGACTTTACATGCTCCTATACAATGAACTCCTACGGCTGAACCTATATGCTCTTCAAGACAACAAAAACATTTTCAACTACTCCTGAAATCTGTGAAACTTCTAACTCTGAGGGTTCTTATGGACAAGGGCAGCCTTTGTCGTTTCTCTGCAGACACTACCCGAAGCTTTGGCACTTGGCAAGAGCAGCTGCATGTATGTGCTTATTCAGAGAAAATAAACTGGCTTCTCTCACCTAAGCAAATGACCTTTTTATTTATAGTTGCTGTCTGGTTTTGATTATTTTATTAAAAGTAAAACATAAAAATTGTTCTTTATAGTTAAATCTATCTGACTTGTCATCTTCCCAGTGCTCTCTACCTTTTCATGGGAATAAATTGTTTTGTTTTCTAATGTCAAACTTTTCTCAATCCATTTTTTAAGCACTCTTGCTGGAATTCTAAATATCTTCTGATTCTCAAATATGTGCATAATTTCCCAGCCCATATCCAAAATATGAAGAAAAAATGTCATTGGACAAGTTCTCACAATAAATAAAACATGCACATATTTGTTGAAGAGAAAGAGGTAATGAATTTAAAAAATGCCATCAAGTCTTGAAGGAGTCATGTTTTACAAATATAATAACCAAATATTTATCACTTTGTGGTTTTGATTTCTTTGTTTTCAAGGCTTTGAAGTTTAGAGTCAGCCTAAAAAGTTAGAATAAGTCTTTGAAAATTGTTCCCAAAATCACCCCAGGGAAGGTGTTGAGTCACAGAGAACACACCTTTTCACCTTTTCATGAATCAGGATAAGTCATTTTGACTGATTCACTGTCTGACCACTGGGCAAAGTATAAATCATGTAAGAAAATGTCAGTTGAAATGTTAGCGTACTTTAAGGTCATCTGTTGAATTTTTAGTGTGTGTCTGTGTCATCTTTAAAACTTCCAAGCACTAAAACACCGTTGCAAAGCAAATGATATTTAGTCCTCATTACCTCTCTTTAGAAATGTATAAGCTGCGTCATATTCAAATTCATATCAGAACATTCATGTGAATTCACATTCACTATGGCAAAAATTAATGCATTGAACAAAGAAATGGAATTTAGTGCTATGTTTGTTCATCAGTTGGAAATCAATTTAGCAAAAACAAAACTTTCCTACTCCCCTCCAAAGCAAACAAAAACAAAAACAAAAGTTTGAACAAACAAAAAAATGCAAAAATTTTACCCAGTGTCAGAAAATAAAAGAGAAATATTGAAACTAACAGATATAAAAGTAATGTCAATTACTTAGAAAGTCACTTTTTCCCCCATAGGAATGACCCAGATGCTTCATTAATCTACCAGATTTATCATGTTTTGGCAACAGTTCAGAAGATAGTTTCTAAACATTTGCCATTTCATCAGTAAATATCCATTCCAACAATATGATATCAGACTATATTTAGCTAGTGGTGGTTGTAATGTATGAAAGGCAGGCTAACAATGGAGTCTGAAATAATTTTTTTAAAAGTCTTCAAAACCAGCTCTACATTCTACAATCTTATAAAATAGACACAAAAATATAAGGCAGAAATTATAAGGATAGCAATTAATATCCAAATGAAGTAGCAACTCAGCATGATAAAGGAAAACAGTGGCAATTATTATAGCTAACATTCTGGAAAACTGAGTATGTGTTGTTACCTAACACTTTCTACCAAAGAAAATTTAAGGAGCAATTATGACAATTTATCAAGCATTGCTGAACTGCTATATACAATATGCTATGCATCATTAAATGTCATTAAAATGTGGCAGTTCAAAATATTTGGGCCTTTCCAAAACCCCCAACTTTAAAAATACATTAAGGTAACAGTTTATAACAATTACAAAATAGTTGACTATTATCTTGAAGCCATTTAGGTAGAAAACCTACTCTTGTAAAGGTGAGAAATGAACTGCTACTATCCACTGACGATCACTCCCACTCAAATGAAACCTCCATAAGTAGAGAGACTTTGAGGCACTCACCACTGGATCTCAAACATCTGAAAGAGTGTCTGGCACATAATGAGCACACAACCAATATGTGTTGAATGAAGACACAGACCTAGAGTTGACAACCAAATTAAATGAACAATGGCACCTTATTACCTTATTACCCACTTCTGAAACAAATCAATGTGAATGCAAATATTTTGAATGATACTGAAATGGAACTGAATAAAAGGCATCATGGTTTACAAACACTTTACAAAGAACTATATTTCCAAACCTATATTTATAGGATATTTATGCTGTATACATAAACCACGAGAAATATAGTTAGCTGTAGGTATTAGTTTGCTAGGGCTGCCATAACAAAGTACCACATACTAGATGTCTTAAATGACAGAAATTTATTTCCTCACAGTTCTGGAGGCTAGGAGTCCAAGATCAAGATGTAGGCAGGGTTGGTTTCTACTAAAGCTTCTCTTTTTTGGCTTGTAGATGGCCATCTCTTTGCTGTGTCTTTGCAGAATCTTTCTTCTGTGTGTATTTTTGTCCCAATCTCCCCTTCTTACAGAAACATCAGTCATATTGGATTAGGGACTCCCCTAATAATCTCATTTTAACTTAATTACCCCTTTATAGACACTACCTTCAAATATGATCACATTTGGAGGCACGGGAGATTAGGGCTCCAACATATGAATTTTGGGAGAACATAATTCAGCCCATAATACTGTATGACACACAAGATAGAGTATGGTTTTATGAAAAGTGAGCAATATATACAAAATCTTAAAATACAAACAATTTAAAGTGTGAATTATCTACTTAATTTTCAGTGACCACATAGATGAATGAAAAGATAACAGAAGACAATATATGATTACAAAGTAGCAATATAAATTTTATTCACAAGCGCTGAACAGGATAAATTACATTCATAAGTACTGAAGGGAATGGAATAAAGACACATTCAACATGGGTATCAAGGAAGATTTCCTGGAGCAAGACTCTTGTTGCTGTTTGTTTTTGAGGCCTATAGTTTCTTAGCAAGGGTTCCAACGGTATGAAAAAGTTAATATTTCTACAAGAAATGATCAATTGATTCCCTCTCAACAAAGACAGCTATATTAAATTATTTATTCCATGGAGTTATATTTGCAAACTCACTGTAGTATATTATGATTTAAGGAATTTGGTGGGTCTATTTTGGATCTCCAGAGTATTTGTAACTGAATTGTACACACGGAAAAAGCTTCATTATCAAGTTATATGATAATGATATGCTAGTATATGAGGTGACTAGATAATAAATGTAAAAAGAAAAAAGATAATATACAATAAAAGAAAAATTCACTTTCCTGATTTTATATGTGCAGTCTAACTGAAAATATTTTGTTTTTATTTTCTAATTTGTGTCAAATTAGTTGAGGGTAAAGTTGTAGCTGTTAGGTACTAAGCTCAATCACGTCAATAACAGAAAAAAGTTATATATTTACACTAGTTGTCCTATAATATTACATAATAAAGTAACACCTATTTGTTAGATTTCCTTGTGCTTTAAGATAGTTTTTTATAGAAATGATGAAAGTGTTCCAAAGATCTTTTGCTGACCAAACAAGAAGGCCAGAGAGTTTCCTGAACAAACCAAGAATGAGTTCTGAAGGTAGAGAGTAGTCAGACAGTGAAATAAACAATATGTCTTATCTTGATTCATGAAAAGGTGAAAAGGCATATCTACATTACTCAACACCTTCCATAAAGCAATTTTGGAAACAGCTTTCAAATATTTCTATAATCTGTTTAGGCTGATTATGATACTGAAAATTCTAAAACAAGAAATCACAAAACACTGTTGAATACTGTTGAACTGTTTTCCATATAATATTTACTAAAAAATGATAGAAATGGTCAATGGCTGAATCCTTCCTAGTCTTAGCATGCTCCTGAGCAAGGAGCTAACCAAATGTTAGATCTTTCTTTTTTGAAGTCAAGATATAAAATCCCAATAGCAAATTCTGTCTTAAGTAGTGAGTGTATTGTAAGTGCTTCTCAACCCCACTCCTCCATGCATTTTCTCAAATACAATATTCTTAAACAACAAGTGTTTGAAATCCATTGGTTTACTTAGACCTGAACCTTTTTCAGTAACAATTACATGAGTATGCCTGCCTCTCCTGCCTTCCCTTCCACCTCCTCCACCTCTTCTACCTCCATCACCCCTGAGAAAGCAAGACCAACCACTTCCCTTCCTCCTCCACTTCAGCCTATTCAACATGAAGACCAAGAGGATGAAGACCTCTGTGATGATCCACTTCCACTTAATTTAATGAATAGTAAATGTATTTTCTGTTCCTCATTTTTTTTTGTAACATTTTCTTTTCTCTGGCTTACTTTATTGTAAGAACAGTATATAATACATATAACCTACAAAATATGTGTTAGTCAACTGTTTAGGTTATCTGTAAGCCTTCTGGTCAACAGTAGGCTATTAGTAGTTAAGTTTTGGGAGATTTAAAAATTAGATCTTTGTGCAGGAGTGGGGGGGGGGGGTTGGAGCCCCTAACACCTGTTCAACATGTTTAAGGGTCACTATCATGACTTTGGGGACAAAATCAGTGGCCATGCTTTTGGGATTAATCCATCAAGAATAATTTGCCTTCACATTTGGGGCATACAATTTTTTTTCCTTCATGGGAAGACCTAGAAACCTTTAGAGCTTCACATGTAAGTCTTTTAGACTGAGGGGTGAGAGTGTAATTAGGAAGCTTCTGTTTTAGGAATCAGGTTTTAAGTGTGTAATTTGAAAGACCAATAATATGGGCTAAGGTGAATGAGGATAAACTGTTCTTATTGCTTGTAACAGTTAGGTATGCATGTTGAGCTCTTTAAGGACCTAGATTTAATTCCTAATTATATACTTAAGGGAGTTCAGAACCAAAGTAATTCTGAGTTTAAACAAAAGCAAATTGCCTTGGTGGGGCATGAAACCCAGCTTGTCACAAAGGCTTATAGAATAAAGATTTCCTGGGAAGTGACTTAATAGGTACTAATCCTTGATTGAACCTCAGCCCAGTAAATCAAGCATCTCGTCACTCTTTGACTGCTAAACCAAGGTCAGTTTAAAAAAAAAACTGAGCACCAAAACTATACAAAAATAACATTGATTCATTAACCAATTTGTTAGTTGAGAGGGTTGAGACTTTAGTGGAATAGAACACAAAACACACAGTAAGATTTAATGGGGGGAATGTAAGAGGGATATGTCACATAAAAGGTCTGCAGACTTTAGAGATGTTTTTGATTTTTCTATGTCTCTCATACTCTATGTCTAACTCATCAGGAAATATTGCTGGCCTGCCTTCAAAATACATCCATAATCTGGCCACTTTTCACCACATCCATAGTGACCACCCTGGTCCTTGCCACCACCATCTGCAATAGCCTCTCAACTGGTATCCTGCTTTCCTCCTTTTTTCCCTATAGTCTGTTTTCAACTAAGACTCCAAAGTGATCTTTTAAAAATGAAAATCAGACCACATCAGTCTTTTGCTCAAAACCCTGTGAAACATATTCATTTCAACCAATGTTAAAGCCAACATGCTTACAATAGCCAATTAGCTCCTAATATGATTTAGTCCTTATGATTTCTTTGACCTCTTTTTATCCTATTCTGCCACTCATTCCCTCAGCTCCAGTTGCGCTGGCTTCCTTTCAATCCTTCACACATGAGCATGCTATCCTTTTAGGGGACTGTTCCTTCTGCTTAGAGTTCTCTTTTCCCAGATATCCATTTGTCTAATTTACTCACCTCATTCGAGTCTTTGCTCAAACACCTTTTTCTAGATGAAAGAAGTCTTCCTTGATTACTCTGTACTTACCCATCTTGGCTTGTATGACTCTCCATGTTCTGTTCTACTTTTTTTTTTTTTCTTGACAGTGCTTATCATTTTTGAGTATACTAGAACATTTATTCATTTATTTTAATTTTTTTTTTTATATTTTCTCTCCTGCTAGAATGTAAGCACCTCAAGGGCAGCAATCTTTGTCTGCTTTGATTATCCTAGGCAGTATCTGTCACAATTTAGGCACAAATACGGTTCAATGACTGAATGAAAAATAGATGCTTCTGATGGAGATAGTAAATCCATGTGATCCACCTGGGGTGGGGAGCTTCTGAGGAAGCATGAAATCATTGACGCACAACAAACCTGCAAAGTGGTTTTTGATTACTCATTTTATAGAGTAATCAAAGAGGTTAAATGACTTGCCTAAGGTCACAATGCTAATAATGCCAGAGCAGAACTTTCACTTTCCTGAATGTCAGTAAAACTCCACGTCATACTGTTGCATGACAGATGGTTCTAGAAGACAGTTAATTGAGGCACAGTTTATAAGGAAATCTCAGAGGAGGTGATGTGACCTGGTACCTGATTAGAAATAAGAACCCCTGAGAGGGGAATAGCTATCAGCATACAAAAAGAGATTCTGAAAGATGTTCAAGGCAGTGACTGTAAGTCAAAGTACTTTAGGTTCACTGGCCACTGGTTAGAAACCTGAAGATGAGGTGGAGCAACATGATGGAATAAAAGCCTATACCATTAGTCCCTCCTCAGGAACACCAAATTTTAACAAATATCCACACACAGAAAAGCACCATCACAAGAACCAAAAATCAGGTGAGCAATCACAGTACCTGGTTTTAACTTGATATCACTAAAATCAGTGGTCAAGAGGGTGGGAGAGACTGTCTTGAATCACAGATATTACCATTCCCCCATCCTCTGGCAGCAGCTGTTCAGCATGGAGAGTCTGTGCACTGGGGGAGATAGAGCACAGTGACTGGGGTACTTCATATGGAACTCAGGGCTGCCCTGTCATACTGGAGAACAAAGCCATGCTGGGTTCAGTCAACACTCATGCATGGAGGAAGCATTTGGATCAGACCTAGCTAGAGGAGAATCTCCCATCCCAGTGGTTGGAACTTGAGTTTCTCAGCAAGCCTTGGCAATGTGGACCAAAGGGCTCTGGAGTCCTAGGTAAACTTGAAAGACAGTCTAAGACACAAGGTCTGCAATTCCTAGGCAACTCCTAGTGCTTAGCTTGGCTTAGAGCCCATGGTATAGGATGGCATGTGACCTGGGGAATCACCAGCTGGTGCAGCTAAGGGAGTATCTGCACCACCTCTCTCCCAACCCAGGCAGTGCAGCTCACAGTAAGGACAGACAGTCTCCTTCCTTCTGCTTGAGGAAAGGGAAGGGAAAAGTAAAGAGGACTTTGCCTTGCATCTTGGATACCAGCTAAGCACCAGGCAGAGTCATGAGGCCCCCATTCCCCCTAGCTCTTAGACAACATTTTTAGACACACCCTGGGCCAAAAGGGAACCCACTGCCTTGAATAGAAGGATCCAGTCCTGGCAGGATTCATCATCTGCTGACTAAAGAGCCCTTGGTCCCTGAATAACCAGCAGTGATGCCCAGGTAGTCTACTGTGGGCCTCGGGCTCTGAGATGAGCTCACTTCAGGTGTGACCCAGCACATTCCCAGCTGTGGTGAACACAGCAAAAGGCTCCAGTTTGAGAAAAGTAGAGGGAAAAGTACAGGGGACTTTGTCTTGCACCTCAGGTACCAGCTCGGCCACAGTGAGGTAGAGCAACAAGCAGGCTCTTGGGGTCCCCAGGTCCAGGCCTAGGGTATTAGACAGCATTTCTGGACTTGCCCTGGGCCACATGGAAACATACTGCCTGGAAGAATGAGTCTCAGGCCTGGCAGCATTCACCAAAATCTAACTAAACAGCGCTTAGGCTTTAAGTGAACATTAGGGGTGGCCTAGCAGAAATCCTGTGGGCCAGTGGTTGTGGTGGCCACAGGGAGAGGCTCCTCTGCCTGCAGAAAGGAGAGGGAAGAGCAAGAAGGGCTTTGTATTGTGCTTTGAGTGTCAGCTTAGCTGCAGTCGAATAGAACATCAGACAAATTTCTAAGACTGTTGACTCCAATGCCTGGTTCCCAGACAGCATCTCTCGACCTGCCTGGGGCTGGGGGAACGTGCCACCCTGAAGGGAAGGACACAAGCCTGGCTGGCTTCACCAACTGCTGATTGTAGAGCTCTAGGGCCTTCAGTGAACATAGGTGGTAGCCAAGAAGTTGTTACACCAGGTCTTAGGCGAGACCTAGTATGCTGGCTTCAGGTTTGACCTAATGCAGTCCTAGTAGTGGTGGCCACAGGGGTGCTTGTATCACCAAACCCCAGTTCCAGGTGGCTCAGCACAGACAGAGAGAGAGAGAGATAGACTCCATTTGTTTGGGAGAAAGTAACGGAAAAGAACAAGAATCTCTCTCTGGTATTCTAGAGAATTCTTCCAGATCTTATCCCACACCACTAAGGTTCTACTTCTATGAGTCCATAAAAAAACACAGTGTTATATCACTTGGGGCCCAAGTCCTTCTGAATACCTGGAAACCCTCTGAAGAAGGGTAAGCATAAACAAGCCCAGACTGCAAAGACTACAGTAAATAACTAACTCTTTAATGCCCGAACACTGAAGAACATCTACAAACATCAAGATCATCTAGGAAAACATGTCCTCACCAAATAAACTAAATAAGGCACCAGGGACCAATTCTGGAAAAAGACATATGTGACCTTTCAGACAGAGAATTCAAAATAGCTGTTTTGAAGAAACTCAAAGAAATTTATGATCACACAGAGAAGGAATTCAGAATTTTATCAGATAAACTTAATGAAGAAATTGAAATAACTAAAGAGAATCAAGCACAAATTCTAGAGTTGAAAATGCAATTGGCATACTGCAGAATGTATCAGTGTCTCTTAAGAGTAGAATTGTTCAAGCATAAGAAAGAATTAGCTTGAAGACAGGCTAATTGAAAACACACAGTCAGAGGAGACAAAAGAAACAAACAATACAAAACAATAAAGGTTGCCTCCAAGATCAAGAAAATAGTCTCAAAAGGGCAAATCTAAAAGTTATTGGCCTTAAAGAGGAGGTACTGAAAGCGATAGGAATAGAAAGTTTATTCAAAGTGATAAAAACAGAGAACTTCCCAAACTTAGAGAAGGATATCAAGATTCAAGCACACAAAGGTTATAGAACACCAAGCAGATCTTAAGGCATATAATAATCAAACTCACAAAAGTCAAGTATAAAGAAGGGATCCTAAGAGCAGCAAGAAAAAATAAACAAATAACATACAATGGAGCTCCAACATTGTCTGTCTTGCAGCAGACTTTTCAGTGGAAACCTTACAGGCCAGGAGAGAGTGACATAACATATTTAAAGTGCTGAAGGAAGAAAACTTAAACCCTGAAATAGTATATCTGGCAAAAATATCCTTCAAGCATGAAGGAGAAATAAAGACCTTCCCAAACAAATATAAACAGAGGGATTTCATCAACTCCAGACCTGTCCTTCAAGAAATGCTAAAAGGAGTTCTTCAATCTGAAAGAAAAGCGTGTTAACGACAAATAAGAAACCATCTGAAGGTACAAAACTCATCGGTAACAGTAAGCACAGAAAAACACAGAATATTATAACACAGTAATTGTGGTATGTAAACTGTTCTTAAGGAGAAAGATTAAATGATGAACCAACGAAAAATAATAAGTACAACAATTTTTCAAGACATAGTACAACAAGACATATAGAAAGACAACAAAAAGCTAAAAATCAGGGGGATGAAATTATAGTGTTTTTATTAGTTTTCTTTTTGTATGTGTTTTTGTTTGTTTATGGAATCAGTATTAAGTTGCCATCAGTTTAAAATAATGGCTTATAAGATACTATTTGCAAGCTTCACAGTAACCTCAAATTGAAAAACATACAACAGATACACAAAAAGTAAAAAGCAAAAAACTAAATCATACCAGCAGAGAAAATCACTTTCACTAAAGGAAGACAAGAAGGAAGGGAAGACCACAAAACAACCAGAAAACAAATAACAAAATGGCAGGAATAAGTCCTTACTTATCAACGATAACTTTGAATATAAATGTACTAAACTCTCTAATAAAAAGAGTGGCTGAATACATTTTAAAAAGACTCAATGATCTGTTGTCTACAAGAAACACACTTCACCTATAAAGACACACATAGACTGAAAATAAAGGGATGGAAAAATATACTCCATGCAAATGGAACCAAAAAAGAGCAGGAATAGCTATACTTACATCGGACTAAATAAATTTCAAGACAAAAACTGTAAGAAGAGACAAAGAAGATCATTATATAATAAGAAATGTTAATCCAGCAAGAAGATATAATGATTGTAAATATATATGTACCTAACACTGGAGCACCCAGATATATAAAGCAAATGTTTCTAGAGCTAAGAGAGAGATAGACCTCAATGCAATAGCTGGAGACTTCAAAACCCCACTTTCAGCACTGGAAAGATCTCCCAAACAGAAACTCAACAAAGAAACATCAGACCTAACCTGCGCTACAGAAGAACATTGATATAATAAATATTTACAGAGCATTTCATCCAATAGCTGCAGAATACACATTCTTTTCCTCAGCACATGGATCTTTCACAAGGATACACCATATGTTAGGTCACAAAACAAGTCTTGAAACATTCAGAAAAACTGAAATACTATCAAACATCTTCTCTGGGGAAAATGGAATAAAACTAGAAATAACAGGAGGAATTTTGGGAACAATAAGAATACAAGGAAATTAAACAATATGGTCCCGAATTATCAATGGGTCAATGAAGAAATTGAAAGGAAATTTAAAAAATTTGTTGGAACAAATGACAATAGAAACACAACATACCCAAACCTATGGGATACAGTGAAAGCAGTACTAAGAGGAAAATTTATAGGTGTAAGTGCCTACATCAAAACTGAGAAAAACTACAATAAATAATGTAATGATGACCAGGTGCAGTGGCTCATGCCTGTAATCCCAGCACTTTGGGAGGCCGAGGCGGATGGATCAAGGAGTTTAAGAGCAACCTGGCCAAGATGGTGAAACCCCATCTCTACTAAAAAAAAAATACAAAAAAAAAATTAGCCAGGCATGGTGGCAGGCGCCTGTGTTCCCAGCTACTTGGGAGGCTGAGGCTGGGAATTGCTTGAACCTGAGAGGCAGAGGTTGCAGTGAGCCGAGATCATGCCACTTCACTCCAGCCTGGGCAACAGAGGGAGATTCCATCTCAAAATAATAATAACAATATAACGATGCATCTTAAAGTAACCTGAAGAGTACAAAGGGGAGGCAATAGCTGAGGAATCCTCGAGGAAGAGCTTTACTTCTCCTTGTTCTTCCTTGACCAAATCCTTTGGAGAACCTGACAGTTGAGACCCCTACCCAAAGAAATTCTCAAGAGTCCTAAGTAGAATTCAGACCAAGAGTGGCATGCCAAGATTCATTCTTCACTCAGAAGAGAGGGGAGTCAGCATATCTCTAGTGAATATGGGGTTCTTTAAGGCCTGACAAGCTGCTCAGAATACTTTCCCAAGAAAACAGGTGTCACTTTCTGTCTGTGCTCTCAAATACTTTTGGATTTATGCAATGTGATCCCATGGGACTGGGTCCACTCATGGTTACATTATAGCTGGGGAAACCAGCACTGCTCTTTCCCTACTAGAGGAGCCATCTCAATGAAGAATTTTCATGCATACAATTGCACCTAGATTTACTGTCTCAGGGAATTCCTCCACATCCCTACCACCCTTACGTCACTATAATCCCCACCAATTTCCTGAAGAAAGGGGAGCTCATGAGCTAGAACAAATGTGATAGAACTCTCAGAAATATACAGACTATTACAGATATATATAATTTGTGAAGCATGTGTCACAATTCTATTTGTTTTATGATGGGATAAAACTAAAATGTTTTTCATCAAAATCAAAAAGAAAAACAATGAAAAGACAGAATTATTTGTTGGCTCACACTCCTGTGGGTTAGAAATTTGGGGTGTACTTAGAAGAGCTGGCTCATCAGTACTGGGACTCTCTCTTGTGGTCATTCATCCTCAAGATAGCTAGCCCAGGCTTCTTTACATAGCAGTGGTAGGGTTCACAGCAAGAGCAGAAGCTGCAAGCCCTCTTGAAAAGTAGGCTCAAAACTCATGCCCTACTACTTATGAGATATTCTATTGATCAAAGAAAGTCACGAGACCAGCCCATATTTAAGCGGTAGGGCAATGGACTTCACCTGTTAATGGAAGGAACTAAAAACCTGGCCGCTTCATTCTATCACAGATACCTGCCCCTATCATGTCTAAACTTCAGAAATAATAAGCCAAAGCCAGATAAGACAGGAATAAGCTATTTTAAGATATCTGAATTTTACCCTGAGAGAAAGGGGAAATGTTGGAATGACTTGAGCAGGGAATTGAGATGGTTAAACGTATGTGCTAGAAATATCACATTGACTAAAAAGTAGAGAATGAATTAGAATGGATTAGAGAAGAGTAGTAGTACTGTTTGGAATGAAGAATGAAGGCAGTAGTACTGTTTGGAATCTTATTATAATGGCCCAAGCAAGGTGACTTGACCCGGTATAGTGGCTGTGAGAATGGAGGAAGATGCACAAATTGGAAAGATATTTAGGAGATAGGAGCCATTAGAATCATTGTGAAGATGGTAGTGAACATAAATGGGTAAATAAATCAAGTAGCAATGATACAAATTAAAATATTAATTTTTAGTTACAACTTTAGCTTATTTACATTCTGATTTCTTTCAGGTCCTGTACTAATATTTGAACTGTGCAGATGGTTTCCTATTATTAAGCAACATTGCCTTTAAAGTTGTTAAATTATGACATTTTTATAATTACATAGTTAACGGGTCACTAATACAGCAGGGTGCATAAATAAAAATCTTATTCTACAACATGGATAATGTATGTTTCCTGCTTGTTTAGAAGCAGAATGTAGGCATATATTCTGTTGGCTAGCATTTTGAATTAAATAGAACAACCAGGTCTTCATAATAAGCCCACAAGAACAACTAACATTCTTCTGGAGTTTTGACTTCTCAATAAGCTAACAATATTCATTGATAAAATTAAATGTTTCTGGTCTGTCTCTTTTTCATGGCTGTTACAATGTACATTCTGTATCCTGTTAACCTCCTGACAAAGTAGATGTCATTTTCACAACCAATACAATATTGTTCTATTCAGGATCACTAACTTCATCCCTTTTAGTAGTTGTGGTATGGTGTTCTTCTGCGTACTGGTTTAGTGTTGATTCTCTTCCTACAAGGTTTTCTGCCATGATGTAGTTTCAGGAGATAACACCACTTTATTACAGAACCATCACATGGCATTCACTCCCCTCAAGGTCTTTTATTTCTTCTCTTCTGTGCTTTACTTTTGCCCAAGGGGAAAACATGGATAAAAGCAACAACTTCCACCATGAATTAGATATCTATTGAACAGTCATACCTTGTGTCAGAGCATTTAGCTAAGATATACGTCTAAGAACAAGGTGAATACTGTTATTTTGTTATGCAGTTGCCATCCAATTTTCACAGACTGTTTCCAAGTCCAAGTAATATTCATTTTATCTTTGCTTTTATTCACATTTTTTTCATTATAAACAGAAAGTAGAGGTTTTAAAATGTTGGTTTCAGAGTGGAAGGAGGTATTGTGAAGCCTGTTATCTTCATATATGCGAATATGTCAAACACTTTCCTCCGTTCGATGTTAAGAAAATAGAAAAGCAATGTCTGTTAAAGTTGAGTAGAGACTAAAGTTTCACCTTCAGACAATAATTTTATCTCATCCTAAACTTGAAATAAATCTTAGTAATGCCTTCAGTCCCTACAACAAATTAGCTCACATTAGAAAGCCAACTAAATATAAAACAGCTGTGTGCACATCATTCTGCTTGATTGTACGTTTTGGTCCATAATATGAGTAGCCTTGTATGCATACTGAATAATCCATACCCAGAGGGTTAATTGGATGGTTGCTGATATATTTATATTGTATTGATTGAGAAAGTTTGAGATGAGTAGCTCCCCAAACTACAGTAATGAAAAACAACCATAATGTTGTACATTGATGAGTATTTAGCTACAAAGGAAAGATTACTTCCCAGACCTGATTTACCATGGTACTAAAATATATGTTGACTTCAAATGGACAAATTGAAGAGCACTAGTTTCAGGGTAAGACTGCAAATGATTTCTTTGAGAATCAGAGAGGAATATTTCCAAATGCAAGTTTGTTTCACAGGTAAACTGATCATTTTTGGGCTGCTATCTACATCTCACTTAACAGGAAGATTTGAAAGCCTAGCCAACTTGAGAAGTCCTTGATTTTAGCAATGACAGCACACTCATAAAAGCAGGTTGAAAGAGTGACTATTTATAGAAGATAGTCATCATACAAAAAAGGTATGATGCTATAGCACCTATAATCATGTTTGGTATATACTAGATGCTTAGTAAATGTTCACTGACATCAACCAAGCAACCAATCAGTATCAAAAGATAGTGGAAGTTTTTAAATGCCTGATAAATTTGAAGAATCATATACCTGACAACAATTCTACAGGAAAAGCATTGGGTGCTTAAAGAAAACCCAAACTGAAAATAAATGCAAGGCAGTGCTTCATTAAATAACCTTGGGCAAGTCAAGTAACCTCTCTGTGCTTCTTTTTCCTCATCTGTAAAATAGAGCTGTTGATATATGAAAGGCACTTAGAATAATACCTGACACATGTAAAATTAAATAAATACCAATTATTATAATGATGCAAAAATATCTCATTTCATTCTAAACTTCTACATTTATTATAGTATAACCAGGAAAATAGAAACAACCCTGAGTACCTAAAACAAAAGTAACTTAATACAGAAATTTGTTACCCAAGTTATGAAAAATCTTAGAGGCCAACAGGGAATGGTGAAGCAATCAAGAGATCAGCAGAAACAGAGATTTATTATAGTCCTGGAATTTAAGGCCAAAGAGAGGAGTAAGTATAACCAGAACAGGAACCCAGGGGTCAGGGCCACCTAGAGGAACCTGTAGCCATGGCCACTTTCTATAAAGGGAACTAGAACCCCAGAGACCAATAAGGAGAAAGAGAAATACTGACTTCACCCTCTTGTTTTCTAATATCTTGCTAGTGGCTTCCATTGCTCAAACCCTGTAGGAGCCATCTGACAAAAGAGCCTTGGGAATGCCACCTGTAGGTGTCAGCCCCTCTCACAATACAGAGCGGAGCAGGGGAAGTGCAAGGAATGGATTTGAGAGCCAACAGACCAAGGAATTGTACAATCCCACATTTTTGTTGCCTTGTATTATTGCTTTACTAGTCTATCTTTCTAACGAAACTGTAAATTTCTTTGGCAATAGAACCTAGGCATCATTGTTTTGTATTCCTAACCCCCATTCTCCTGTCAATACTGTGCTTTGCACATTATAGGTATTTAGTTGTGAGTACTGGTGAAAATTTTTCACATAGGTCTGAATCACTTGACTCCTAGGATGGATGGATGGATGGATGGATGGATGGATGGATGGATGGATGGANTTGACTCCTAGGATGGATGGATGGATGGATGGATGGATGGATGGATGGATGGATGGATTTATTTATTTGTTTGTTTGTTTATTTATTTATTTATTTATCTCGAGACGGAGTCTCACTCTGTTGCCAGGCTGGAGTGCAATGGCACGATCTCAACTCACTGCAACCTCTGCCTCCCAGGTTCAAGCGATTCCCCTTCCTCAGCCTCCCGAATAGCTGGGACTACAGGTGCGAGCCACCACGCCCAGCTGATTTTTGGTATTTTAGTAGAGACAGGGTTTCACCATGCTGGCCAGGATGGTCTCAATCTCCTGACCTCATGATCCGCCCATCTCGGCCTCCCAAAGTGCTAGGATTACACGCGTGAGCCACCACGCCTGGCATAATTATTTTTTTCTCTATGAGAACAGAGGATATTAATTAATTATGTCCGCTGTTCCTATGCAAGATATGCCTTTTTACTAAGATGCAAGGATGACTGCATGCTAAAATAGCTGCATTTCTGCACTGATTAAGAATGAGCAATACATGCAAACTGGTTGCTTGAAGCTCTTTGTTTAGAAATCCTACTTATTTATAGAACTCCCTAATTTACTCATGGAAAAACAGGCCTCTTATGAACTAAAGCGAAATAATAATTGTTATGACAATGGTAGAAGACCAATCTGGTAGCTTTTACACTTGTAACTTTATAACCAACAATAAAAAATACATTTTATATTATGACCTAGCACACACACGCACACGAGCACACACAATTGAAACAGATATTAGAAAAATGTGTAATATATTCTATTCCATTTTTTTTAAATGTTGGTCAAACCCACTAAATTGATTTCCCAACCCACCAATGGGTTACAACCCATAGTTTGCAAAACACTTGTCTAATAGGATTATACCCTTGGCAGAGGTGGGAAATGCATGTCATCACAGGTTCTCAGCCTCTCCCTTGAGAGAGGTAATGAAAGAGGTAAGAACACCCCCTCCATCTACAGGTGGAGGCTGAAGAGCCAGACCTATCAGGCCCAGAGTAAATACAATACCTCCTCTCTTCTGCCCACCAGCTACTCCTAGTTGCCAGCTATAAGCAATTTGGGCAAGTAAGGATTCTGTCCTTAAGACAGGGTATAAAACACTGAAAATAGCATTTAATTATGTCTTAGACATTGTATTTCTTTGGGTCTGAAACCCTTTAACCAGTCTCTGCGGGTCCTAAAATTTTCTTTTTGTGATTAACCCAAGCAAAGCACAGTTTGACTCAGACTGGGGAAGCATTCTTTATTCTGTCAGATCGTGAAACAAAAACTAAAGGGACTAACTAAAAATCCTAGTGAAAAATAAACTCAATACAATTTGGAAATATGTTGTTATTGAAAAACAAGAAGACTTCTATTATGGTAAAAACAAGAGCTCTTCCCTTTGAGTATCATCTCAGAGTTTCTGGTGGTTCAAAAAAATAACATTTTTAAGAAGTTCTGTTTTCTCACAAACTTCAGGATTTCTATCAAGCTGTCTGAAAACAAAATATTTTTGTTACTTAAACACAGCTGGCAGATTTGAGAGTGTTATACACAATTGGCCATATGTCAAAAGATACACAGAGCATAATGCGCTTTATATGGCTTTAAAATAAGATACTTAATTAAGTGAAGAATACGGCACTATTCAGGAAAGTGAATGTAATATTTTGAAAACTTCCAGATGAATTCTCAGGCAAGTTTGTTAATAGATTTTTAGTGCTAGAGTGAAATTACCCACTCTTCCTTGCCATCCCAGTCCATATAATAAATATAGTCATTCTAACCACAGTGTTGGGATGATATACAATTCACAGTAGACAAATTCATCCCATAGGCACAGGCTCACTACTTCAACGACCTTTATCTGAGTATAAAATTTGACATACTGTCTCCAAGACAAAGTCAACTCCTGAAATAGTTATGCCTATGGAAAGAATGGATAAAGGGCATGTAGATAATATTTTTAAAATCATTTATTTCTGTCTTTAGAATAAAATAAAAAGATACCTGACAAATAAAATACAAATCCATGGGTAGCAGCACTGCGGAGCCCAGGGTCTGAAGGCTGATTCCAATTCTGACTCTGTCGTTTAATCATCAAGGGACTGTTACTTAATTTCTCATACTCTCTTTCCTCACCAGGAAAGTAAGGATAAGAATAGAATATATCACAGGAAGCTTCTGCAAAGGTTAAATGGATTATATTTGCAACGGGGCTTAGTTCAGTGCCTGGAACATAGAAAGCTCTCAATAAAAATTGTCAACAACAAATATACATGCTATAATTGGGACAATGATTATTATTTTTCACATATTTTACTTCTCCAAGCTCAGCTTTGAGCTTCTAGTTCCATGACATGATTGCCAGGAGCCTGGGACTCTGCTAGATATCAATAGATGAGACAGTGGCATATTACTAAGAATTGAGTGGATGCTCACATTTAAGATTGAGATGCATCTATTTCATTCACTCATAGAGGTTTAGCCATTTAGCCTGAAACTCTCATCTTCACCTAATGACTAGTCACATTTTTTTAGAGTAGTTTCATGGTACAGCTGAATGACACAGAAATGGTACATCCATTTTACTCTCTATCCATCTTTACTTGACAGGCTCAGTTATCCAATGCCACTCTTTGTGTACCCAGTCACATGAGGAGCTGTAGAACATGAGTACACAGCTCCTATGGGGAAAGCCCAGTGGTGATAATGCTGAAGTGCCATATGTGAAGATGATATAAAATCAAATTTAGGCAGAACAAAACAAACTGCGATTGTCACCTCATGCAGTGCAGTAAATGAAAAGACCATTAAAATCTATGAATTAGTTCCTGAACTCTCACACTATGCAGATGAGATAAATTTCTTCATTGAGAGAATAGGATTCGAGTTTGTTGACCCAAACACAAAAATGTGCTTCTAGATCCTTGCAGCAGTTCAATATTAGAGGGAATGAAGTCTGAGTAACAATTTTTCAGAGTCTGATAGGCTAAACAGGGTTGATGGGTTTCCCTGTATCTGATCTGCAAATCCCTTACGGTAGTTTTGAGAACAGAGCCCATTACTGTATCTTGACAAGGGACAGTCTCCACCATACACTTAGTGGTCACAGGACATTCTATCTCTGTGTTGTGAACACAGTTACCTGAGGGAAATGTTGAAGCCATGTGACTTCCTCACATTCAGCTAGCATTGTCTTGCTTATTGGTGTAGAATAAATCTTGCTGTTACCTAATGCAAAGCTCCTTCGAGTTAATCAGAAGGTCATTTGAAGGAACTAAACATTACATTTAAGTCACTTTCAAAATATCTTGAATTTGGACATAGCCTAAAACTTCCTATGAAAGAAAATGTTTTATATTTTTTACATTAGTACCCAAATCACAGTTCTTTGTATGTTTAACTGAAAAGTAAATAGAAATTTAAAAGGTTTCACAAATAGATTCATGCTGAAAATGAACTATTTACTAAAAAAGATAAATTACTTAATGTCATCTCTAAAATAGACATCATAACTCTACTGATAATGTAGAATTTTTGAAAAAATACCATTGTGATAATAAAGAACAAAATAGTTTGGCAATTTATTAAGTGGTAAACTCTAGCATATAAATTTAATGTATAAGTAATTTTCTGCTTATTGAATATTTGTATAATTATAAATTTTAATATTTATTTTCTTATAATAAACATGGTATTAATTTTTATTATACAATATATAAGTGTACCAAATGGAATTTTGTAGAAATTGGGATAATTATCTTGCCCTGGCTCACAGTGATTTGCAAAGTAATTTTCTTTAAGTTATTATGAAAAATACTCATAGCCCTTTCTTTATTCTCCCGATTTTATTTCAAAATTAGACCTTGTCTTCCTTAGTGCATGCGCTTACCATGCCCTAGTACATTGCACCCTAATGCAAATCTCTGGTTTAATATGAAAATTATATTTACCATTGATAGTGTAATTTAGTATCTGTGACAATACCATCTGTTAGAATTTGAATTGAAACTCTAACACACTTCTATTATGCTGAAATGAACACCTGTCCATTAGGTTCTAGACCTGAGACCAGGGATTCATTCTAAATCATCATTGCATAGCTATCCAGTGATGACAAACAGACCATGTTTACTGGAATAAACTAATGGCAAAATCTCATTACAAATTCACCAAAGTGATCTATTCCCCTTTTAAAATATATTGCTCATTTCTTCATCTTGTCAACTAAACAAAGTGACTATTTTTCTGGAATTTGAATAACAGAAATTATTGAGTTCGGTAAACTGCATGGAAACTGAGGACAAATTGATTTGAAGACAGATTGGGAAAAGTACATTTTTTTGGTTACTTTCAGTGCCAGTGCACGTGTCTGCCTGGTCTTATTTTAAAATGCAGGTTCTGGAGCTGAATATAAGTTATCTGTCCAGCAAGTGTTACATCACCCACCCCGGATGCACTATCCTACAGGGCCACTGGGTATTACTAAGAATTCTCATTCCCCACCTGCTATGGTCTTTATGTTTGTATCTCCCTAAAATTTATATGTTAAAATATTAACCCCCAAGGTGATGGTATTAAGAGGTGGGGCCTTTAGGAAACAATTAGGTAATAGAGGCAGAGCCCACATGAATAAGATTAGTGTACTTATAAAAGAGGCCTGAGAAAGATCTCATACCCCTTCCATTGTGTGACGACAGAGCCAGAAGGCACGGTCTATGAACCGGGAAATGGGTCCTCACAAGACACAGAATGTGCCAATGTATTGATACTTTTTAGCCTTCAGAACTGTGAGAAATAAATTCCTGTTCTTGAAGCCATCCAATCTATGGCATTTTGTTACAGCAGCTTAAATGGACTAAGACACTACCCTACCTTCCCCTGCACCTTACATTTACAAATGTTTGTGTCCTGATGATATAAAATTGTTTCTTCCATTCCATTCCTTCACTCAGTGGTTAGGCTATTCATTCCCCAAGAAGAGGGGAGAACCTCCCCCTCCAGCAGGCATTTACTGTATTTGCTCTGACCTAGAAATCACTGCCAGTTTCTTCCAGGTGATTACTCCAACACAGAATGAGATGATATATTTATTTCAACACTAAAGTCAAACATTAGCTCAGACTCTGTATCAGATATTCCATTTTTAAAATTCTAGCCATAAAATTTTCCAAGGTAATTTGGGAAATATGACTTCCTTCTAATAGCATGGTAGCTAAGTGTCAGTGATCATAAACTATTTCAAAAGAAAAAAATGCAAGCAAGTTCTGCTTGAGATTAGAAGGGGAAGATTTGTGTAAAATCAAGATGTGAAAGTTATATCAGTTCCTAAAAGCAAATTTTAAGGTTTGAAGATGGTGGTACTTTAAAGCTTAACCTTCAAAATTCTTCCATCTGCTAGATTAAAAAAAAATAAGCTTAAAGAAAGATAACCTGAAAAAAATAGCACTTTCTTGCCAAAATCATTTGAATTATTATTTTTTGTCTAAAATAATTAGAATGTTTTTTTCAATTCTGCAGGCTGCTTATTTTGACACAATGGTATTCTCATGTTTTAGAATAATTTACTTAAAGAAAAACATAAATCCACATTAAAAATACTTGTTTTATCCAAATTAATTTTTAATTATTTGGGTTTTCTGTGATGTTGCTGATTGAGAACAAGTAAAATAAGCAAGTACTAGAATGTCTATTTTACATCATATATAACTCACTTTCAAGATGAGGCTCCAGGAGAATTGGATGCAGAATTTGGCCTTTTAAATCCTCCCAAAAAAGTTCATCTTTGGTTTTTGTTTTCCCCTCCATCCTCACCTAAATTGTCCTTTCTCTGCCTCTCTCCTGCAGAAATATATATATGTATAATTCTACCAGGTACTCATGCCTTGAAAGCATTGAACAGTTAATGTCTTTTTTCCCCCTTCACTGAAGTTACTAAAATTATTTACATAAAAGAAAGGCTTTACTTTTCCAAGAAAATAAAGATTATTTATGCAAATGATGATTATTTTCATGATCCTACTGTTTAACTCTGCAGAAATAGCTCTTGCCTATTCCCCTTCCATCTATCCTCCACATTGTTTCTTGTCCTTGCTACTTCAGGTATTTTTTTTCCTCCTCTCCTTTTCACCATACCATCTTGCTAATTCAGTAGTAAGTTTATGAAAACACACTTTTCTGAGTCACAAAGAAACAAATGGCTTGTAAATAGATGGATATTTGGGGCTTGATTGTATAGTTAATGCATGAACAAAATATAGATATAAATGGGAAAGGACAGAGAGATAGATTCAGTATCCATTAATCTTCTGCAAATAGTTTACCTTTTAACTGGGTACATGAAGATACGACCAAAGCACAAGATATGGGACTGGATACAGTCTTTAGATGGAACCTGGACATAGTAAGAGAAGTGAATTCAGCATAAGAAAGCCCAGTTATTGATGAAATGCACAACAGGTTTATGGTAAGTAAAAGGAGGGGCTCAGAACCTTGCATTATTTATTCTGACATTCTGCTATTAGATTTCCTGAGACAGCAAAAATGGTTAGAAAATTAGGTTTAGCTGAATTGCTGTGAACTGCACTGTCTTAGGGAAAGTAACATTAAACTTCCTCGGTAGGCCACACAACAGGTAATGTAAGTGAGTTACTTCGAGGTCACTTACACATGCATTTATATCTTATTCTGTCTGTGGCTGCCGCAGGGACTTAGGAAAGTATCTGTGCTCCAGGGAAAGTATTAGACTCACTGCTACCCACAGCTGGTCCAGGAGATTTTAAAATAAATACAAGAGAGGAAACCTGCTTGGGATCTCTACCTCTTCACCTCCAAGGTACCCAATTCTCTCTAACGCTCCCTGGCCATAAAGAGGGTTCAGTATCATCTTCTCCCCCAGTATGTCCCCCATATTGGCAGTCATGCTGGTCCTGCAGAGGGCCTTCTGGGGGTAGCAGGGATCTGACCTTCCATAATCTTGTACTCTTTACCCGATCCACCAAACTTCTTTGCTACTCTGGGTTTTTGCAGCTAGGCTCATGAAAGACCAAAAAGTGAGCAGTGCATAGTATTTGAAAGTGAGGATGGCAGCAAGAAAAACAAAGAAGCAATGAGGCATATGGGTTGCATTCTCCAAAGGCTGCCCCTTACCAACATGTATCTCAACATTATTTCTGCAAATGTTATGGACCCAGGGACTGAAGAACTTTACCATTTGTGTGATGAAGTCAAAGGTGCAAATGTCATGGTTTCACATTCAAAACCCTCTGTGCTTGATGGATACTAAAAAAATATAATAAAAAAAAAATAAAAATGCTAAAGAGCTGAAAGCCTACTGACATATCCCGCAGTTTATTGAGTGAATCTGCATTCCATGTGAACCTACATGTCATGTTCTAGCACAAAGGACCACAGATCAATGATCCTCTATTTATTCTAAATTCACAGAAGGAAAAGTTGAAAATATAAAGAGTGAAATCAGAGTGGCTTCGTTTTCTATTCACAATAGAGTATTAGCAAAAGTATTACCCACAATCCTGATCCAACCAACATTTTCTAAGAGTCTTTCAAGATCTAACAACTTGAAGGCATCAGTCATGGCCATCACCAAGAGGCCCTCACTCTAAGTCATCCTAGCTTGAGTAGACTTCAGTGGCAGAACTTTCTAATCTTTCCAATAAAGCAGAACTTTTCTTTTAGTTTAGCTAAGTCACATTTCTTCCATGTCCATTGCTTCAATTGCATAAGAGAAAGATCACTGGGATCTCCATGCTCACTGGCCTCTTTATGTGCCTAGCCCTTGATTACTGCTCACTCCTCAGATAAACTGACTCTCCAATTGGCCTATGAGAAGCTGTAACTTCTTAAGTTCTTGGTTCTTTTTATTCTTCCCCTCTCTCTCGTTCTCTCTGTTTAGAGACAGGATCTCACTCTGCTGCCTAGGCCAGAGTGCAGTGACATGATCGCAGCTCACTATAGCCTCAAACTCTGAGGCTGAAGCCATCCTCCAACTCAGAATCCCAAAGTGCTAACAGGCATGAGCCATAGTGCCTGGACGACTCCTCTCTTTTTAATTACTTACATCTGGAATTTATACAATAAATCAAAATTTGTTCATTGGGATGTCCCTGGAGGAAAGATACCACCAGTTAGGTACCCAGTTCACTTCACCAGTCAGGTACCCTGTTTACTTTAAGGAGGCATCAGTTATCAGCTCTGCAGTTTTAGTAATTCAATTCACCACAGACCTCTCAAGTGCCAACTATGTACTTAATACTTATATTGACCAGAAGTCTTAGGGTAACCTGTTTAAGTTAATATTAACTATTCAATAACTGGGACACATTTATTCTAGTAGATTCTTAAAACAAGTTTTAAATAGGACATCTATGACCACCTTTTTTACTGGTAAAAGGAAAAACACTTATTCTTTAAAATATGTTTGGATTTATGTTATTGCATTTTTGAGCAATTGGAACATTAAATTCCATTTTATTTTGTTTAGTCTATTAATTATTATTATTTTGTTTTTGAGATGGAGTCTCGCTCTGTTGCTTAGGCTGAAGTGCAGTGGTGCTATCTCAGCAAACTGCAACCTCCGCCTCCCAGGTTCAAGCAACTCCCCCACCTCAGCCTCTAGAGTAGCTGGGACTTACAGGCACAGGCCACCATGCCCAGCTAATTTTTTTTTTTAGTAGAGACAGGGTCTCCCCATATTGGCCAGGCTGGTCTTGAATTCCTGGCCTCAAGTGATCCTCCCACCTTGGCCTCCCAAAGTGCTGGGATTACAGGCATGAGCCACCATGCCTGCCAAATTCCATTTTATTACTGTTACTGATTTCTGTCATAGTGTAATGAAATGATATGAGTTTAAGATAATGAAACTTTTTATGAATAAATTCACTTATTAATTGTATTAACCTGCTATGTGTCAGAAATTCTGTTCGTAAGGTACTAGGAATATAATGGTCCATGCTGTCATTAAGCTTTAAGGCACTGGGGGATACAGAAGGGTAAATAGAGAGCTGTAACATAAGGTAATAAAAAGCAATGAGGAGATGTTAAAGTATTTTAAGAATAGGTAGAATGGGTTTCTCACCCACCCATGGGATAGTCAGAGATGAGTTCATTTAGGAATCTAAAATAATATCAAAACTGTGACCTGAGGAATGATTATAAGATATCGGGGCTGGGAGAAATGTTCTAGGCAGAGAAACAGTAGTGTGCTAGTGGAATTTTTCAGGCAAGTTATTAAACCATTTGTACCTTGAAATAGGCCACACTGGGAGTAATTATACTGCAGAAATCTGTGAATGATGCAAATCAAGGCCTTCCCCTTCTGGAAGACCAGAATATGCCTCCCCAAAATAAGAAAGATTGTTAAGCTGAAGGCAATTAAAAAGAAACAGATACACGAGAGTTATCTGCTCTTTCTCTATTTGCAAAGGTATCCTAGCCTCCTCTCTATGAAGGTGAATGAAGTTTAACCACTGAAGACAGCTTTAGGCCCTCATCAGCCTGGAGATGATACCACAGGAATTTATAGTAACAAGCTTTACTAAGCAGCTTTTATCTGTCATTTATTGGCCTTTCCCCAAGTTGCCACCTAATAGAGACTCAAAGTTCCTTTCCTTTGTCTTTCCACTTCTCTAGACATTTACTGTTCTTTGTTGAAGATGCTGTATAAGCTGGAATTCAAAGTCACCTCTTTGAGGATTACTCATTTTCTGGGTGCCTCTGATGTATATATGGAATCTACATATTAATAAACGTATTTGTTTTCTTCTGTTCATCTTTTGCAACACGCATCCATTCTAACTACAAACTATGGAGATTTTTTCCCTATATTCGCCTATGCCCCACTCACACCTGCAGATAATTTACCTGCACTCCATTGGAAGTGAATGACAGCATAGTCAATTAAGGAACTAAAAGTTATCTCAGTTTAGTGGAAAGGTAGAAATGAGGCTGAAAAAGTAAGTAGGAGCCAGATCTTGAAGGACCATGTAAATAAGGAACTTGGAATTTGCCAAGAGGATGAAGGGGAAGCAATGAAGAGTTTTAAAGGGGGAAAGACTTCATTCTGTTTGCATATTTAAATGCAAAATATAACAGTAATACGGAGAACATTCTGGACCAATACCATGTGAACTTTCTCAGAAACAAGTTGAAGGACATCAAGTAATTTGAAAACCACAGAAAAAACAATCTCAATATGACAAGAGTACCTCTGGGACAGATTAATCCCATGGCATACTGTAATAGTGTGTGTTCCATAGATGGAAAGGAAGGCAAAATAGATTATGAAAAATGTTTTATCTGCTGTCACCTGTAAGACAATAACCATAAATGGAAGTCATGTGTTGCATTGACCACAATGTCAATTTGAGCATTAAGACCCAAGAGAAAGCCAGCCAACAGATCATTCATTCACTTACTGTGAATATAATTCATTAACTGTGACATGACTCATTAAAATTTACCAATTAACTGAAAGAGACACCTATAAAGGTAATTTGGGGGGCTTTTACTGATGGTATTTGACAATGAAATTTTAAATAATGTTCATGTCACAAGCAATGTGAATATTTTACTGTATGTTTTTATGATTCAGTAGCTTTCCTAGATTAAAAGGAAATGTATAATTTATTTTAAAATAGACCCTTGATCATTCACAAATTCAACATGTTCATAGCCCACATTCACTTAAAATATTGCTAATGCCCAATTATGAAATGCACATAATCCTGGGCTGGTTTGGATGTTAGAATCAGTCATTTACCTAGTGAATGAGCCTACTGAAGAGCCCTGCATCTGTGCCTCAATGAAGTTTTATTGTTGATCACTTTGATACTGACAGACTTAACAGAAGAATTGAATAATGGAAGGAGACCACATTCTTGTCTAAGAAGGGTCAACATTTTAAAGATTCCAATGCTTTAAAAATATAAAGCTATAAATTAAAAGCAATTCCAATATAACTAGAAGAGAATTTTTGAAGACTAGATGTGGTAACTCAAAACTACATATGGAAAAATAAAGGTGTAAGAAGAGTTAAAAAAAATCTAGAAAAGAGGATGAATTAAGGGAGCATGGCATTACCAGATACCACCACATATTATGTAGCTATGGTAATTAAAGAATAAGACACATATAAATCAAGAGACAGAGTAATGGAATAAAGAAGCCAGAAATAGACCTGTATAAATTTAGTACACAATAAAGGTGACATTTCAAACTGATAAATTGAAAAAATTAAACATTAAAAATGAAGCCATAAAAGTAGTAGAAAATAGTATGGTATTGTTTTAAAAATAGTTTTGGTAGAGGGAAGGACTTTGAAAACATGGAACCACAGGAAATAAAACATACAAATTTGAATAAATATAAAATGTTTCTGCATGGTGAAGCATTATAAACAAAGCAAAAAGCAAATAATATGCCAAAGATAAAATATTTGTGACATATGAAAAAGGAAACTTTTTAGTCCGACAGAAATAACAAATCAATAGAAAAAATAAACCCAAAAGAAAAGAGGCAGAGATCATAAAGATAAACTTCACAGAAAAGAAATAAAAATATATTTTAAATATGTGAAAATATGCTCAGCCTCACTCATTTCAAATAAATGCAAATTCAAACT
Source organism: Theropithecus gelada (assembly GCF_003255815.1). NCBI lineage: Eukaryota > Metazoa > Chordata > Mammalia > Primates > Cercopithecidae > Theropithecus > Theropithecus gelada. The sequence continues at coordinate 96,366,962 of NC_037689.1, forward strand.
TCAAAGAGATACAAATTTTCACCTTCAGATTGGCATAGTAAGTACATGACACTCATATATTCGATGGGAAGGTAAATTGGTATGATTTTTAAAAAGGCAATTTGACACTTTATATCCAAATTTCAAATGCAGGTATCCTTTTAACCAGCAATCCTACTTTGAAGAATTTATTCCTCATGCATACTTGTATATTATATGTATGCTAAGATATTCACTGTACCATTATTTGCAATAACAACAAATTTGAAACAAACTGTTTATTAGAACATTGTGTAATAAATTATTGTGCATTCCTATAATGTGGTACTATGACATTACCAGTAAAACAATAAAGCAGATCTGTCAGGACTGAATGGGAGAATTCCCAAGATACAGTGTTAAAGAGATAAAAGAGGTACAGAACAGTATGTATGTATAGTATATTGCTATTGTAGGAACGAAATTATACATACAGAAAAAAAATATATGCAGTTATATGTCTAGAATAGCTTTAGAAGGACACATGAAAGGAACAGAGAAGAGAACAAATAAGGAAGAAGCAGTGATTTTTGTTTTAACCATATACCGTTTATAGCATGTAATTTTGAGGGGGTGAAAATCAGGAGTGCCTGGAATCAAGGATAGAAATATTATGAAAAGATTTCAGGGAGTGTTCCAGCAAATGCAAAATATGCTCACGGAGTAAAAGATGTAACTTAAACAAAAGTTGAAATGGCTTTCATGTAGTACATTTCATCACCTTCATTTATGAGATATCTGTGATATGGTGGGAAGCATCATTATTCATAGCCATCACTATCAGTAAGTAGTGCTGTAAGGGCTGGAGCTGTCCTGTCTTAACCTGTGCTGAATTCACTGGGATTAGCATGGTGCTTATGTCAAGGAAAAGCAGAACTGGACAGTAGTTAAAGAGGTAAAAACAGACTTTATTAAAGAACTATCATGGTAGAGGGAAAGAGACTTCAGTATAGACCTGTGCTTAATTCTGATACAACAAGGAAAAGTGAGAACTTATAGACAAGTGGCAGAGAAATTAGTCTATGAATGGAAAATTACTTAGAAGGTAGGGGAATTGTTGCTAAACTGATCTAACAGGATTCTTGTTGAAAGCAGGCCAGGTTGATCAGACACCACTTGGGTGATGGTGAAAAATGAGGAATTTGATCAGATAACTAGGCTGGGAATAATAGTGAGGGACTTCCACACCCCACTGACAATATTAGATCATTGAGGCAGAAAACACAAAGAAATTCAAGACCTGAACTTGACATTTGACCAAATAGGCCTAACATATTTCTACAGAACTCTCTGCCCCAAATCATCAGACTATACATTCTTCTCATCTGCACATGGCACATACTCTAAGATCAACCACACAATTGGTTATAAAACAATCCTCAGCAAATTAAAAAAAAATAGAAATCATACCAACCACACTCTTGGACCACAGTGCAATAAAAACAGAAATCATACTAAGATGATCTCTCAAAAACATACAATTATAAGGAAATTAAACAACCCGATCCTGAGTAACTTTTGGGTAAACAATGAAATTAATGCAGAAATCAAGAAATTCTTTGAAACTAATGACAGCATATCAGAATCTCTGGACACTGCTTAAAGCAATGTTAAGAGGGAAGCTTATAGCACTAAATGACCATATCAGAGAGTTAGAAAGATCTCAAAAAACCATCTAACATCAATCACATCTATAGGAATTAGAGAAAGAAGAGCAAACCAATCCCAAAATTCACAGAAGACAAGAAAAGATTAAAATCAGAGCTGAACTGAACGAAACTGAGACACAAAAAAACAAACAAAAGATCAATGAATCCAGGAATTGGTACTTTGAAAGAATAAAGAAAATTGACAGACCACTAGCTAGACTAATTAAAAAAACAGAGAAGATCCAAATAAACACAATCAGGAATGACAAAAGGGACATTACCACCAACCTAACAGAAATACAAAATCCACAATGCTCAAGTAGGCCTTATCCCTGGGATGCAAGTTTGGTTTAACATATGCAAATCAATAATTGTGATTCATCACATAAACAGCACTAAAAACAAAAAATACATGATTATCTCAATAGATGCAGAAAAGGCTTTTGATAAAATCAATATCCCTCCATGTTAAAGTCCTCAAAAAAACAGGTGCTGAGGGAACATAACTCAAACAATAAGAGCCATCTATAACAAACGCACAGCCAACAGCATATTGAATGAACAAAAGCTGGAAGCGTTGTCCTTGAGAACCAGAACAAGATAAGGATGCCCATTCTCACCACTCCTATTCAACATATACTGAAAATCCTGGCCAGAGCGGTCAGGCAAGAGAAAGAAATAAAACGCAAGCAAATAGAAAAACAGAAGTCAAACTATCTGTTTGCAGATGATATAGTGTTATACTCAGAAAATCCTATAATGTCTGTCCAAAAGTTCCTAGTTCTGATAAACAACTCTGGCAAAGTGTCAGGATACAAAGCCAATGTATACATAGTAGTAGCATTTCTATATACCAATAACATTTAAGCTGTGATCCAAATCAAGAATATAATTCCATTCACATTAGCCACAAAAAGAATAAAATATCTAGAAATACAGCTTACCAGGGAGGTGAAAGATATCTACAATGAGAAGTACAAAACAGTGCTCGGAGAAATCAGAGATGACACAAACAATTGGAAAAACATTCCATGCTCATGGATAAGAAGAATCAATATTGCTAAAATGGCCATACTGCCCAAAGCAATTTACAGATTCAATGCTATTCCTATCAAACTACCAGCAACATTTTTCACATAATTAGAAAGAAAATTCTAAAATTCACTTGGAACCAAAAAATAGCCCAAATAGCCAAAGCAATCCTAAGTGAAAAGAACAAATACGGAGGCCTCACACCAGCTGACTTAAAACTTTACTACAAGGTTACAGTAATTAAAACAGCATGGTATTGGTACAAAACAGACCCATAGACCAATGAACAGAATAGAGAACACAGAAATAAAGCCACAAACCTACAACCATTTGATCTTCAAAGTTAATAAAAATGATGCTAGTATAACTGGCTAGTCATACGCATAAGATTGAAACTGGACTCTTACCTTTCACCATATACAAAAATGAACTCAAGATGGATTAAAGATTTAAATTCAATGCCTGATACTATAAAAACTATAAAAACCCTAGAAGAAAACTTAGGAAATGCCACTCTAAACACCACCCCTGGCAAAGACTTCATGAGGAAGACACCAAAAGCAATTACAACAAAAACAAAAATCAACATATAGGATCTAATTAAACTAAATACCTTCCACACAGCAAAAGAAACTTAAAATAAACAGACAACCTATAGAATGGTAGAAAATATTCACAAACTATGCATCTGACAAAGGTCTAATAACCCAAATCTATAATAAATATAAAACAAATAACCCCATTAAAAAGTGGGCAAAGGACATGAGCAGGCACTTTTCAAAAGAAGACATACATGCAGCCAACAATCATATGAAGAAAAGCTCTACATCACTGATCATTACAGAAACGCAAATCAAAATCAAAATGAGATACCATCTCACACTAGTCAGAAAGGCTATCATTAAAAAGTTAAAAAATAACAGATGCTGGCCAGGTTGCAGAGAAAAGAGAATGTTCATACAGCGTTGGTGGGAATGTAAGTTAGTTCTGCCATTGTGGAAAGCAGTGTGATAAGCTATATTCTTAGATATTTTATTATTTTTGTGGCTATCATAAATGGAATTACATTCTTGATTTGGCTCACAGCTTGAACATTACTGGTATATAGAAATGCTACTTTTTTTTGTACATTAATATTATAGCCTGAAACTTTGCTTAAGTTGTTTATCAGACCTAGGAACTTCTGGGAGATACTACAGGGTTTTCTAGGTATAGCATCATATCATCTGCTAACAGAGATAGTTTGACTTCTTTTCCTATTTCAATGCCTTTTATTTCCTTCTCTTGCCTGATTCCCCTGGCCAGGACTTCCAGTATACATTGAATAGGAATGGTGAGATGTAGCATTTCTCTTAATGGCACACTAATATTTTTAGTTTTATAAATGACTTTGTGTCTATATTTTTGTCATTATTGTATATTATCTGTTTATTTTTTCGGTTGCTCTTTACTGTGATTAAGCGAAAATATGATATTAAGAAATCAACATATTTGTGATCATCTTAATATAGATTCCTTTGCCAGACAAGGTTTTACTACAATGCTTATCAATGATGGTACAGAGACCACCTGAGATACTTGTTTAAAATGAAGATTGCTAGGCTACATGCCCAGAAATTCTGGTTTACTAGATCTGGGTTGGTGTTTAGAAATATTTAAAAATTGTCTCAGGTAATTTTAATGCCAATTAAAATTGCGAGACCATTGGTTTTCAATTCTTTTTTTTCTTATGGATCTCATAATAAAGATATATGGTAAAACAGAGCATATCTTATATATTTTTTCTTTTTTTATTATACTTTAAGTTCTGGGGTACATACTCAGAACATGCAGGTTTGTTACATAGGTATACACGTGCCATGGTGGTTTGCTGCACCCATCAACCCAAAATCTACATAGGTATTTCTCCTAATGCTATCCCTCCCTACATAGGTATCCCTACATAGGTATACATAGGTATACCTACATAGGTATCCCTCTCCTAATGCTAGTCCCCCATCCCCCAGCAGGTTCCAGTGTGTGATATTCCCTTCACTGTGTCCATGTGTTCTCATTGTTCGAATCTCACTTATGAGTGAGAACATGCAGTGATTGGTTTTCTGTTCCTGTGTTAGTTTGCTGAGAATGATGGTTCCCAGCTTCATCCATGTCCCCGCAAAGGACATGAACTCATCCTTTTTTATGGCCGCATAGTATTCCATGGTGTATATGTGCCACCATTTTCTTTATCCAGTCTGTCATTGATAGTCATTTGGGTTGCTTCCAAGTCTTTGCTATTGTGAACAGTGCTGCAATAAACATATATGTGCATGTGTATTTATAGATTGACTTATAATCCTTTGGGTATATACCTAGTAATGGGATTGCTGGGTCAAATGGTATGTCTGGTTCTAGATCCTGGAGGAATCACCACACTGTCTTCCACAATGTTTGAACTAATTTACACTCCCACCAACAGTGTAAAAGCATTGCTATTTCTCTACATTCTCTCCAGCATCTGTTGTTTCCTGACTTTTTAATGATCGCCATTCTAACGGGTGTGAGATGGTATCTCATTGTGGTTTTGATTTGCATTTCTCTAATGACCAGTGATAAGCTTTTTTTCACATGCTTGTTGGCCACATAAATGTCTTCTTTTGATAAGTGTCTGTTCACATCCTTTGCCCACTTTTTGATGGGGTTGTTTTTTTCTTGTAAATTTGTTTTAAGTTTATCATAGATTCTGGATATAAGCCTTCTGTCAGATGGATAGATTGCAAAAATTTTCTCCCATTCAGTAGGTTGCCTGTTCACCCTGATAGTTTCTTTTGCTGTACAGAAGCTCTTTAGTTTCATTAGATCCTATTTGTGTATTTTGGCTTTTGTTGCCATTGATTTTGGTGTTTTAGTCATGAAGTCTTTGCCCGTGCCTATGTCCTGAATGGTATTGCCTAGGTTTTCTTCTAGGATTTTTGTGGTTTTACGTCTTATGTTTAAGTCTTTAACCCATCTTGAGTTTATTTTTGTAAAGGTCTAAGGAAGGGGTCCAGTTTTGGTTTTCTTCATATGCCTAGCCAGTTTTCCCAGCACCATTTATTAAATAGGGAATCCTTTCCCCATTGCTTGTTTTCATCAGGTTTGTCAAAGATCAGATGGTTGTAGATGTGTGGCATTATTTTTGAGGCCTCTATTCTGTTCCATTGGTCTATATATCTCTTTTGGTACAAGTACTATGCTGGTTTGGTTACCGTAGACTTGTAGTATACTTGGAAGTCAGGCAGCATGATACCTCTGGCTTTGTTCTTTTTGCTTAGGATTGTTTTGTCTATATGGGCTCTTTTTTGGTTCCATATGAAATTTAAAGTAGTTTTTTCTAATTCTGTGAAGAAACTCAATGGTAGCTTGATGGGGATAGCATTGAATCTATAAATTACTTTGGGCAGTATGGCCATTTTCATGTTATTGATTATTTCTATCCATGAGCATGGAATGTTTTTCCATTTGTTTGTGTCCTCTCTTATTTCCTCGACCAGTGGTTTGTACTTCTCCTTGAAGAGGTCCTTCACATCCCTTGTAACTTGTATTCCTAGGTATTTTATTCTCCTTGTAGCAATTGTGAATATAAGTTCACTCATGGTTTGGCTCTCTGTTTGTCTTTTATTGGTGTATAGGAATGCTTGTGATTTTTGCTCATTGATTTTGTATCCTGAGAGTTTGCTGAAGTTGCTTATCAGCTTAAGGAGATTTTGGGCTGAGATGATGGGATTATCTAACTATACAATCATGTTATCTGCAAACAGAGACAATTTGGCTTCCTCTCTTCCTATTTGAAGACGCTGTATTTCTTTCTCTTGCCTGACTGTCCTGGCCAGAACATCCAAAACTATGTTGAATAGGAGTGGTGAGAGAGAGCATCCTTGTCTTGTGCCGGTTTTCAAAGGTAATGCTTCCAGCTTTTGCCCATTCAGTATGATATTGGCTGTGGGTATGTCATAAATAGTTCTTAATATTTTGAGATAGGTTCCATCAATACCTAGTGTATTGAGAGTTTCTGGCATGAAGGGGTGATGAATTTTATGGAAGGCCTTTTCTGTATCTAATGAGATAATCATGTGGTTTTTGTCATTGACTCTGTTTATATGATGGATTATGTTTATTGATTTGTGTAGGTTGAACCAGCCTTGCATCCCAGGGATGAAGCCGACTTGATCATGGTGGATAAGCTTTTTGATGTGCTGCTAGATTTGGTTTGCCAGTATTTTATTGAGGATTTTCACATCGATGTTCATCAGGGATATTGGCCTGAAATTTTCTTTTGTTGTTGTGTTTCTGCCAGGTTTTGGTATCAGGATGATGCTGGCCTCATAAAATAAGTTAGGGAGGAGTCCCTCTTTTTCTATTGTTTGGAATAGTTTCAGAAGGAATGGGACCAGATCCTTTTTGTACCTCTGGTAGAATTCAGCTGTGAATCTGTCTGGTCCTGAGCTGTTTTTAGTTGGTAGGCTATTAATTACTGCCTCAATTTCAGAACTTGTTATTGGTCTACTCAGAGATTCAACTTCTTCCTGGTTTAGTATTGGGAGGGTGTATGTGTCCAGGAATTTATCCATTTCTTCTAGATTTTCTAGTTTATTTGAGTAGATGTGCTTATAGTATTCTCTGGTGGTAGTTTGTATTTCTGTGGGATCAGTGGTGATTTTGCCTTTATCATTTTTTATTGTGTCTATTTGATTCTTTTCTCTTTTTTTTTATTAGTCTGGCTTTTGGTCTATTTTCTTAATCTTTTCAAAAAATCAGCTCCTGGATTCATTGATTTTTTGAAGGGTTTTTCGTGTCTCTATCTCCTTCAGTTCTGCTCAGATCTTAGTTATTTCTTGTCTTCTGCTAGCTTTTGAATTTGTTTGCTCTTGTTTCTCTAGTTCTTTTAATTGTGATGTTAGGGTGTCAATTTTAGATCTTTCCTGCTTTCTCATGTGGGCATTTAGTGCTATACATTTCCCTCTACACACTGCTTTAGTTGTGTCCCAGACATTCTGGTACATTGTGTCTTTGTTCTCATTGGTTTCAAAGAACTTATTTATTTCTGCCTTAATTTCGTTATTTACCCAGTAGTCCTTCAGGAGCAGGTTGTCTGCTTTCCATGCAGTTATGTGATTTTGAGTGAGTTTCTTAATCCTGAGTTCTAATTTGATTGCACCATAGTCTGAGAGACTGTTTGTTATGATTTCTGTTCCTTTGCATTAGCTAAGGAGTGTTTTACTTCTAATTATGTGGTCAATTTTAGAATAAGCATGATGAGGTGCTGAGAAGAATGTATATTCTGTTGATTTGGGGTGGAAAGTTCTATAGATCTCTATTACATCCACTTGGTCCAGAGCTGAGTTCAAGTCCTGAATATCCTTGTTAATTTTCTGTCTCATTGATCTGTCTAATATTGACAGTGAGGTGTTAAAGTCTCCCACTATTATTGTGTGGGAGTCTAAGTCTCTTTGTAGGTCTCTAAGAACTTGCTTTATGAATCTGGGTGCTTCTGTATTGGGTGGATATATATTTAGGATAGTTAGCTCTTCTTGTTGCATTGATCCCTTTGCCATTATGTAATGCCCTTCTTTGTGTTTTTTTTTAATCTTTGTTGGTTAAAGTCTGTTTTATCAGAGACTAGGATTGCAACCCCTGCTTTTTAATTTCCATTTGCTTGGTAAATATTCCTCCATCCCTTTATTTTGAGCCTATGTGTGTCTTTGCATGTGAGATGGGTCTCCTGACTACAGCACACTGATGGGTCTTGACTCTTTATCCAATTTGCCAGTCTGTGTTTTAATTGGGGCATTTAGCCTGTTGATATTTAGTGTTAATGTTGTTATGTGTGAATTTGATCCTGTCATTTTGATGCTACCTGGTTATTTTGCCCATTAGTTGATGCAGTTTCCTCATAGTGTTGATGGTCTTTACAATTTGGTATGTTTTTGCAGTGATTGGTACCAGTTTTTCCTTTCCATATTTAGTGCTTCCTTTAGGAGCTCTTGTGTAAGGCAGGCTTGGTGGTGACAAAATCCCTCAGCATTTGCTTATCTGTAAAGGATTTTATTTCTCCTTTGCTTATGAAGCTTAGTTTGGCTGTATATGAAATTCTAGGTTGAAAATTCTTTTAAGAATGTTGAATATTGGTACCCACTCTCTTCTGGTTTGTAGGGTTTCTGCAGAGAGATCCACTGTCAGTCTGATGGGCTTCCCTTTGTGGGTAACCCAATCTTTCTGGCTGCCCTTAACATTTTTTTCCTTCATTTCAACCTTCATGAATCTGATGATTATGTGTCTTGGGGTTGCTCTTCTCGAGGAGTATCTTTGTGGTGTTCTCTGTATTTCCTGAATTTGAATGTTGGCCTGTCTTGCCAGCTTGGGGAAATTCTCCTCTATAGTATCCTGAAGAGTGTTTTCTAACTTGGTTCCATTCTTCCCTTCTCTTTCAGGTATACCAATTAAACGTAGGTTTGGTCTTTTCACATAGTCCCATATTTTTTGGAGGCTTTGTTCATTTCTTTTCATTCTTTTTTTTCTGTAATCTTTTCTTCACAGTTTATTTAGTTAAGTTGATCTTCGATCTCTGATATCCTTTCTTTGGCTTGATTGATTTGCCTATTGACACTTGTGTATGCTTCACGAAGCTCTTGTGCTGTGTTTTTCAGCTCCATCAGGTCATTTATGTTTTTCTCTAAACTGGTTATTCTAGTTAGCAATTCTTCTAACCTTTTTTTGAGGTTCTTAGCTTCCTTGCACTGGGTTAGAACATGCTCCTTTTGCTCAGAGGAGTTTGTTATTACCCACCTTCTGAAGCCTACTTCTGTCAATTTGTCAAACTCATTCTCCATCCAGTTTTGTTCCCTTGCTGGCGTGGTGTTGTGATCCTTTGGAGGAGAAGAGACATTCTGGTTTTTGGAATTTTCAGCCTTTTTGCACTGATTTTTCCTTGCCTTCATGGATTTTTCTACTTTGGTTGTTGATGCTGGTGACCTTCAGATGAGGTTTCTGTGTGGACATCCTTTTTGTTGATGTTGATGCTATTCCTTTCTGTTTGTTAGTTTTCCTTCTAATAGTCAGGCCCCTCTGCTGCAGGTCTGCTGGAGTTTGCTGGAGGTCCACTCCAGACCCTGTTTGCCTAAGTATCACCAGCGGAGGCTGCAGAAAAGCAAAGATTTCTGCCTGTTCCTTCCTCTGGAAGCTTCGTCCCAGAGGGGCACCCACCAGATGCCAGCCAGAGCACTCCTGTGTCTGGCATCTGGTGGGTGCCCCTCTGGGACGAAGCTTCCAGAGGAAGACACAGAGGTGTCTGTTGATCCCTGCTGGGACTTGTCTCCCAGTCAGGAGGCACGGGGGTCAGAGACCCACTTGAGGAGGCAGTCTGTCCCTTAGCAGGGTTCAAGCACTGTGCTGGGAGATCCACTGCTCTCTTCAGAGCCAGCAGGCAGCAACGTTTAAGTCTGCTGAAGCTGCAACCACAGCCACCCCTTCCCCCTGGTGCTCTGTCCCAGGGGGATGGGAATTTTATCTATAAGCCCCTCACTAGGGCTGCTGCCTTTCTTTAAGAGATGCCCTCCCCAGAGAGGAAGAATCTAGAGAGGCAGTCTGGCTACAGAGGCTTTGTGGGGTTGTGGTGGACTCTGCCCAGTTCGAACTTCCTGGTGGCTTTATTTACACTGTGAGGGGAAAACCACCTACTCAAGCCTCAGTAATTGCAGACGCCCCTGCCCCCACCAAGCTGGAGCATCCCAGGTCGACTTCAGACTGCTATGCTGGCAGCAAGAATTTCAAGCCAGTGGATCTTAGCTTGCTGGGCTCCGTGGGGGTGGGATCCACTGAGCTAGACCACATGGCTCCCTAGCTTCAGCCCCCTTTCCAGGGGAGTGAACGGTTCCTTCTTGCTGGGGTATGAAAAAAAAACTCCTGCAACTAGCTAGGTATTTGCCCAAACGGCTGCCCAGTTTTGTGCTTAAACCCCAGGGCCCTGGTGGCATAAGCACTGGAGGGAATCTCCTGGTATGCGGGTTGCGAAGACCATGGGAAAAGTGTAGTATCCTGGCCAGAGTGCACTGTTCCTCATGGCACAGTCCCTCATAGCTTCCCTTGGCTAGGGGAGGGAGTTCCCTGACCCCTTGCGCTTCCCAGGTGAGGGGACACCCCACCCTGCTTCGGCTTGCCCTCCATGGGCTGCACCCACTGTCTAACCAGTCCAAATGAGATGAGCTGGGTACCTCAGTTGGAAATGTAGAAATCACCCGCCTACTGCGTTGATCTTGCTGGGAGCTGCAGACCTGAGCTGTTCCTATTCGGCCATCTTGCCTGCCACCCATATCTTGTATTTTTAAAAATTCACTTGCCAAGCATTCTTCATGTGCTAACTTTGTACCAATCACTGATCAAAGTACTTTACAAACTCATTTAATGTCTACCACAACCCTATGAGGTAGATACTCTTTATCTTTCTATTTTACAGATGAGAAGAAGGAGACATAGAGTTGTTTTTTTTTTTTTAACACTTAAGAAAAGTAAAATACACAGGGACAGAGGATGAAACAGTGGTGACAAGGGATGAGGGCTGGGAGGGGAGGAGAGGAGATGAAGAAGCGTAGGTCAAAGGATACAAAGTAGCAAATATGTAGGATGAAAAATTCTAGAGATCTAATGTACAACATGAAGACTATAGCTAATAATATTATATTGCATTTGAAATTTTTGCTGAATGAATTTAGCAGCTCTCACCACACACCACACACCCACACACACGTAAGTATGTGAGATTACAGATATGTTAAATTGCTCCAGTAGAGTAACCATTTTGCTATTTATATGTATCCTGTAACATGATGTTGCATACTTAAAACATATTCAATAGATTTTATAAAAGAAGAAAAAAAGAAAAACTTATCCAAGTTCACATAACTAGTAAGCCGAACCTAGGTGATCCCAGAGTCTGCACTGAACTGTTTTCTTCTGTAAACATTTTATAACATCAAAATTGTTCCAATATTGCTTGATGCTCTAATAAATATGCATTCGGTGATACTGGATTACACAGAAAGCAAAGCAACAATAACAAAACTTTAAAATTGGGATTTTTGGACACTGCAACATATTCAGCCAGAAACTTTTTAGATTAAGTTCCATAGTTGATTCTCTTTTCAAATATGACATTTCCTAATTCAGCATCATAGATTTTGTTCAGATATAGTATTTTGGAGATTTGAACTGGAAAAGTTGAGCAATACATATCCAGATCAAAGGGGGGAAAACGCAATTTGTTTATCTATTGAAAATTCAAACAGATTCTGGGCATATTTTCATGGGCTGGATTTGGAGGTCTATGACTGTAGCTTTGAAGTACACTTCAAACTTTAATAATACGCCTTGTCTTAGTGTTTTTCTGTGTTGCAGTGGCCAAATGTGTGAACTCCAGAGTTTTAAATGCTGTTGTGCTCCTGCTGTCAAGCCTGATGATACAACAATTGATCATCCAACACAAAGAATAAGAAGTCCTGACGCCTGTAGAGATCAAAACAACTACTATCAAAAACATGTTACATGATCATGACCCATCAAATAGTGCTAGATATCTGGATTGATCAAGTCCCCAGAATATAATGGTGCATCCTTCATCTTAGTTTGAAGAATGACCAGAATGGGGGAGGGAGCATTAAAATGAAAAATGGTCATGCTGGCAGCTCTGCTGTGAGGGGAAATGAAAAGTGAAAGAGGAACCACAGCTGCAAGACAATAATGGCTCCAAAACAAACTGTAAGAAACCAAACCATAATTGCAGACTATTAGAGCTCAAAGTCTTGAACACCAGCTCCTTCAGACCCATAGCTTCTTGAGAAAAGCACAGATAAGCTGATCTAACACTTAACAACAGGAACTCTGCAGAGAAGCACATATTATAAAAATAAGTTCATTAACTACTCCTTTCTTTTCAGATTTCATCCAGTTTCTGCTAATACCATCCTGTTAATAACTTCAGCCTCCAAAATTCCCTAAGCACCCCCTTCCAAACTCCTTTGAGATATCTCAGTTCCCCTGGTATGCATTCTCCCTTGCTGCAAGCAGCAAGCTAATAAACCTGACTACAGCTGTGCTCCTGGTAGTGTTTGGCTGGCTGTCTTTAACACCTTTGTTAACACAAAGGAAGAAGCCCTCTAACAGAAAGGGATCTTCCAATCATTCCTTCCTATCATGTGCAGAGGGTATACAGAGAAATATATATATACCCATATATATAAAATTCAAGTGCATTTCATACTCCTATATTGACTACTAATAATAGTATTCTATGGTACTGATTTCATTGATGCTATATTGGTGATTATATGTTTGGACACATGATCCAAATTAGCATAGGTATGTGCTTTCTATGGAAATGTGAGTTTCACCACATTCAATAATATTATGAGTCTATTAATACTGAGTCAGACTCTGTGTACTCAACAATGACTAATCCATCATTTTTCAGAAGTCGTTTAAGTATTTAGAGATCTATAACTCTGTAGTGCTTTGCATGAGAAATGTGCACTCTTTGCCTTACCTCACTAGACACTGATAGAGAACTTCAGTGTCTAGCCCTGTCACTTTGACATCCTTCCTCAGAGCCAAATTTACTTTCAATAATAAAGATGCATGAAATAATTATTCAAACTTTATGTATTAGATCTTTGTCTCTATTTGTTTCTGTCTGTCCATATACATAAACACTTTGTCTATACACACACGCACACACACAATTTTTTTTTCCTTAGAAAAGTAATCCCTTTTAGTATATTTTTTCTAACTGAATACACTAGTGAGAAGTCGCCTTTTAATTATTTGTCTCCCATAAGTAAGCAGCCGTGGCCTTCTTAATTCATTTTGATAGAATATTGGAATGCTGGAACTAAAAGTGGTATTAGTGATTGTAGCAGCCAGGGTTCTCCAGAAAAACAGAACATAATAGGACACACACACACACACACACATACACTCACCAGCCTATTCAAAGTGAAGTGTGAAGATGACAAGGCTAAATATGACTTATATCCACCTAACGAATAGCAAATATATTTTCTCTTTCTGATGATTTTCTTAACAACATGTTATTTTCTCTGGCTTACTTCATTGTAAGAATACAGTATAATACATGTAACCTACAAAAATATGTATAAGTGCCTATTTATGTTATCCATAAGGCTGCTTCTAGTTAACAGTAGGCTATTAGTAATTAAGTTTTAGAGGAAGTCAAGAGTTACACATAGCTTTTCCACTATATGGAGAGGTTGGGCCCTCTAACCCTCACATTGTTCAATGGTCCACTATATATATATAACCCTCTTCACTTCAAGGGTTTTTTTTTGTTTTTTGTTTTTTGTTTTTTGTTTTTTTTTTTTGAGATGAAGTCTTGCTCTCTTACCCAGGCTGGAGTGCAGTGGTGCGATCTCAGCTCACTGCAACCTCCCACTTCCTGAGTCCAAGTGATTCTCCTGCCTCAGCTTCCCAAATAGCTGGATTACAGGTGTGTACCACCATGCCCAGCTAATTTTTGCAGTTTTAGTAGAGACAGGGTTTTGCCATGTTGGCCAGGCTGGTCTCGAACTCCTGACCTCAAGTGATCTGCTCACCTCAGTCTCCCAAAGTGCTGGGATTACAAGTGTGAGCCACCATGCCTGGCCCACATTAAGGAATTTTTTTATGAAATAAGTTCATAGGATTGCAAAGGCTGGCAAGTCCTGAATCTGTAGTGCAGGCCCCAGGCTGAAAATTTGAGGAGGGGTTAATGTTGCAGCCTTGAGGTAGAATTTCTTCTTCTTTGGAAAACTTCAATTTCTGTCCTTAAGACCTTCGACTGATTGTATAAGGCCTACCCACATTCTCAAGGGTCAACTCCTTTAAAGTCAACTAATTTAAAAAGTTAGTCACATCTGTAAAATACTTTCACAGCAACTCCTACAGTAGTGTTTGATTAAATAAATGGGTACTATAACCTGGAGAAGTTGACACATAACACTAACTACTGTAGAGATCATCTAAACAAACTCAATTAATTTTCTACATGACTAGTCGTCACCTAATACATTTATGGAATACTAGAATGCCCAAATCTATTCATACTAGACTGAGAGTTCTCACCAATCAAAAACCTTGATGTATACCACTGTATTTGTAAACAGACCATAGTTCATAAGTATCTGTTGCTCATGGAATTTCTTATACTTGTGATTAATGTGGAAAGAGTATCCTGAGATTGTTAGGAGCACTTTATTAAAGGATATATTACGCAGATCAACCAGCTGCTATTACCAGAATACACACAGTAAATTTATTGATACATTTGTAAGTCTTAAGAATGGAGTGAAAATATTTGAAACACATACAAATATTGTTGAGTTGTTTTATAAATTGGGTGACTAAAGACCACTAAGTTACTTTTTATTTTACATCCAACTTGCAATTACACTTTAATAAAACTGTCTAATAGTTTACATATAAAATAAATTTTATTTAACTCACATTTACTTCACAAATCTGGTAATCTTAAGATGTGTTATTTACAAAAATTTGCATTTTTCTTTACTCAGAATACTTACAGGCTTCCAGTGAGATTATATCGTAAATTAGTTTCTAAATAATGTTAACAAATACATTGGAAAATATTTTTTTATAATAGAAAGTGGGATTTCTAATTAGATCATTTGGCTTTGTTACAAAATGTGTAGCTTTTAAAATCAAGGCTATATTGCTGTGACATTCTCGATATTCACCTTTTTGAAAAACTAGAGTATCTGTAAATGAACTTTATATTGGATAAAAAGCATATCATGACATAATCTTTTAGGTCATAGGAGAAGTCCAAACATTTTATTAGTGACTTCATCATTTAGTCAGAAAAGAAGACTTTAGTTTCCTCAAAATTTTTGGTAAAATATCGGCAACAATTCAAAAAAATACTCAATATATAACAAAAGAAAAAAGACAAAAATGCCAAGTAAAAAAACAGTGGGAAAATACAAACAGAGAAATTCAAAACAAGAAATGTGAACTCCTAGTAGAATATAAAACAAGTTTAATTATACTAGGATTAATACTATATGAATTAAAATTAGATATTTTCAGCCTACTAAATTGCAAAGTAGTAAAGTACTAACTTTAGTGTTGATGGGATATATACCTTCTGTACTACTAGTGGTTATAGACATTTGTAATTTCTTCCAGTAGGTCAATTTGGAAATCTTTATAAAAAAAAAATCTTGGAAAAAATGCATGCTTTTCATCTCAGTCCATTTTCTATTGCTTATAACAGAATATCTGAAACTTGATCATTTATAAAGAAAATGAATGTATTTCTTACAATTCTGAAGATTGAGGTGTCAAAAGTGAGAGCCTTCTTGCTGGTAGGGACTCTACAGGGTTTTCTGAAGTGGTGCTGGGTATCACAAAGTGAGGTGGCTAAGTGGGCTAGCATGCCAACTCAGGTCTCTCTTTCCCTTCTTATAAAGACACCAGTTTCCCTCCCATGACAACACATTAATCTGTTAACCCATTAATCCATGAATAGATTAATCCATTAATCTGCCTTCATAACTCAATCACCCGTTAAAGATCCAAGTCTCAATACTACCACATTGAAAATTAAGTTTCAGCATGAGTTTCTGGAGGATACATTCAAACCATATTATTCTTTTTCTCAGTAATTTAATTCCTAGGAATTTATCTTAAAGATATTATCGAATAAGTGGACAAGAATGGATGTAGTAAGATATTCGTGTTTGTAATAATTATAAATTAATATAAAAAGGAAAATTGTTATATAAGTTACAGTTTATTCTTGCAATGAAATACTCTGCAGCCTTTAAAATGTTGTATATGAATATTAAATGATGAAAAGTCATGTTATTTAAAAAGTATACATAGCATACATAATATGATTCCAGGTTTTAAAAGTATGAAGGTATACATTGAAAAATGTCTGAAAATGTGAAAGGCAAAGTCTTAGTAGTTGATTTGGACAGTGGGATGACTATTGTTCTTGTTTTCTTCTTTTGGCTTACTTTCATTTTATGTATCTTTAATAACATGTGTTTTCTTCTAACGGGAAAAATAAGGAGTTATTTTTAATTTAAAAAGAAAAAGGTGTACCCAATAAAAAAAGATGTTACTAAACAGTAGATGTTTACTTTCCAAACCAGAGACATGTTGCTATGAACTGAATTGCACCCCCCAAGCCCTGCCAATTCCTGCGTTGAAGCCCTAACCCCCAATATGACTATATTTGAGGATACAGCTTTTAGAATGTCATTAAAGTTAAACTAAGTCATAAAGATGGAGTCCTAATTTGATTAGATTGGTGGCCTCATAGGAAGAGGAGGACAGAGAGATCTTTCTTTATCTGCACAGGCTGAGGAAAGTCCTGTGAGCACACAGTGCAAAGATGGCTGTCCGTAAGCCAGAATATACTGGCACCCTGGTCTCAGACTTCCCAGCTTCCAAAACTGTGAGAAAATAAACTTGGCTTGTTTAATTCGCCCAGTCTATGGTATTTTGTTCTGGCAGCCCTTGCCGACTAAGCAACATGCTTTCAGTCATTTATAAATTTTACCCTGCCTGCTCCCAAAAAGATTTAAATTGGCTAAAATTGGGCTACCATTAATAAATTCTGTTAAGTCAGGGGAATGAACTTAGTCTAGACTCTGAAGAGGATGTTGTCTTTGGAAGAGCTGCAAGGCTGGTATGAAGATGGTGGAAGAAGTATAAGCAACGGCATGAAGGTGGGGCAATATGAGGCATGGCCAGGGGATAAGATGCAGACCAATGAAAGATGACCAGACGGTTGGATTCTCATTCTCATGAAATATCCTTTCAAAATGGTTACCAAACGTTCACAAATTGACAAAGCGAAGCTGTCAGGTACTATAATGTCCTTTGATACATTTGTATTTTCAGACCTGGTTCATTCTGCCAACCCAGTGAAGGATGAGAAGGAAAGAAAAAAGTTAGAGGCAAAACCAATCTCGTGTGATTTCAGCCACTGATTTAAAGAAAAAAAAAAAACCTTTCAATCAGAAAATTTTTAAACGTAACTTCAAAATAGCCCTTGAAACAGATGAATTAAATGTTTTCTCACTATGTTATGACATATTGTGTATATGCAACAAATATTTTCTCATTAGTTTCCCCATGCTTCTTTAGTACAACCCCGCCCTAATTATTTTTTGGGGGGTCATCCATTAATTTGGAGGAAATTCTTAGGTGTCTATTTTTGAAGTCATCTCTTCATGCACCCACATTGTTCTGACAGCGTCAGTCTATGCTCTTTAAAACTGATATACGCTTAAATTCTCTACTGTTTCATGACAAGCTAGTTCTATGCTCCTGCCAGGAAGCAATGGAATCTCTATCCTAGTGTCTACAAAACCCCATGTACATCTACCATGCAATATAATAATGATGATAATATAAACATTTATTTGGCTGTAGTGGAGATAAGTGAGGCAGAACCCATGAATGTCTCAATTGCCAGTTTGATATGCTGTCTCTGTCTATCTTGAGTCACTGTTATGCATAAAGGGTTGAAAGTGTAATTAAAAGATTGGCATAATAGTTCTAATTAGCAAGACGTTGTGCAAGAATAAATTAATTTTAGAATTGTGATAACAAGCTCAATGGCCTCCTATGTATGTTAGATTTGGTGGGATGCTTATAGAGGCCATGTCAATGTGACTAATTGGCTGTGGGACTGATGCAATTGGTTAAACTGATTCTCTACAGGTTGTCTCAAATGCTTATGAGTTCTGGATTCAGATGTTATGGGTCCTTGGAACTAAGGTGCTGCAGTGAGCTAGACTGCTGTCCTATAATCTGTATGAGTCATATAACTGAGAATTGTTTTTAATCTTCTTCCATTCCTCTAACCCCATCATCACTGTACTATTTGCAAATCCTCCAGTCATCTGACTGCTATTACAGAGCCAAATAATGGAGAGGATTCATTTAACTGACAGAAAAGAGCTCTGAGAGTCTCCTTTCCCCAACCTCATTCTGCCTAAATTACCACATGATGAACATGCATTTATTTTTGTAATAATAATTAGCATTATTGCAGTTCATATTTTCCAAGAGCAGTAATATTTCATTTTTAAATCTCCACGGCTTTATGAGTTAGGTCAGTGTTTTTTTCTGTATAACAAATTTGGAAACTGAGGCATCATGGGGTTAAAATGCAAATGACTTACTCATAGTCACAGTGCTGGGATTAAAGCCCAGGAGAAGTGACCCAATTCTGGGTTCAGACCAATGAGCAACACTCCTTCCTCACCTGAGTTTTGGGGTTTATATTAATTTTAGCTTATAATAGTGTGACTGCTACCTTAAAGCAGTTTTCTATAGATCTGAGAAAGTTTCATATCCATCATGTTAAGCAACATTCTAAAATCATTTCTACCTTTTCAACTTTGCAATTTATCTTTAAATGCCCATATACACCCAAGGCACATACATCTAGGAATTGCTAACATGTACCACAATGTTTTTATTGCACATTTTGAACAAAAGAATTAGCTAAAAAGTTAGATAAAATGAAATCACATTGGACAGAGAAAAAAACAACATGAATATTTCCTTAAAATTTAGTAAAATGGAAGGCTACTATAGACATGAAAATATGCTATAACTTAGAAAACCTTAAATTCTTTGGATAAATACCTCTGTTATTCTCTAATTTCTTCAGAAGGGCCCATACCAAACCTTAAATGTTCATATTTTTATTAATGTAATATAATTTCCCCATTTTAATAAGTGGTGTGTTATATTTTTATTTAACTTATTTTCTGATTACCATTTTCAGTTCCAAATGGTCCTCATGTTCTTTGGAAGAGTGTCCAAAGAAAACAAATTATTTTTTAGCGTGCTCTCACTCGCTCTCTCTCTTTCTCTCTCTCTCTATATATACACACACACACAATTTATATATACACACATACATGCACATATATATTTATATATAGTTAATTGGCAAGATAAAATTGTATATATTTATGGTTTACAACATATTTTGATATATACATTGTGGAAGGATAAAATCAAGCAATTTAACATATTCATTACCTCATATACCTGTCATTTATTTTTGTGGTGAGAACACTTAAAATCTACTCCCTTAGCAATTTTCAAGAATACAATATATTGTTATTAACTATAATCACCATATTGTATAATAGATCTCTTGAATTTACTCTTCCTAAATGAAATTTCATATTCTTTGACCATCTCCCCAACCCTCCCTTCAACCTGCCCCCTGCTTTCAGCTCCAGGTAACTAACCACTATTCTTTTTTTTTTTTTTCTTTTTCTTTTTACTTTAAGTTCTGGGATACATGTGCAGTGTGTGCAGGTTTGTTACATAGGAATACGTGTGACATGGTGGTTTGCCAAACCCATCAACCCATCATCTCTATTAAGTATTTCTCCTAATGCTATAACTCCCCTTGCCCCCACCCCCTGCCAGACCACGGTGTGTGATGTTCCCATATGTTCTCATTGTTCAACTCCCACTTATGAGTGAGAACATGTGGTGTTTGGTTTTCTGTTCCTTTGTTAGTTTGCTGAGAATGATGGTTTCCAGCTTCATCCATGTCCCTGCAAAGGACATGAACTCATCCTTTTTTATGGCTGCATAATATTCCATGGTGTATGTGTGCCACATTTTCTTTATGCAGTCTACCATTGATAGGCATCTGGGTTGCTTCCAAGTCTTTGCTATTGTGAACAGTGCCACAATAAACATACGTGTGCATGTGTCTTTATAGAATGATTTATAATCCTTTGGGTACATACCCAGTAATGGGATTGCTTGGTCAAATGGTATTTCTGGTTTGAGATTCTTGAGGAATCACCACACAGTCTTCCACAATGTTTGAACTAATTTACACTCCCACCAACAGTGTAAAAGCATTACTGTTTCTCCACATTCTCTCCAGCATCCACTGTTTCCTGACTTTTTAATGATCGCCATTCTAACTGGCGTGAGATGGTATCTCATTGTGGTTGTGATTTGCATTTCTCTAATGACCTGTGATGATGAGCTTTTTTTCATATGTTTGATGGCCACATAAATGTCTTCTTTTGAGAAGTGTCTGTTCATATCCTTTGCCCACTTCTTGATGGGGTTTTTTCTTGTAAATTTGTTTAAGTTCCTTGTAGATTCTGGATATTAGCCCTTTGTCAGATGGATAGATTGCAAAATTTTATCCCCCTATTCTACTCTGCTTCTGTTAATTCTACTTCTTTAGATTCCACATTTAAGTGAGATCATGTGGTACTTGTCTTTCTGTGCCTGGCTTATTTCACTTAGCATGATGTCCTCTAGATTCACTCATGTTGTCACTAATGACAGAATCTCCTTTGTTTTAATGGCTGAATAGCTCTTTCCCATCTTGCATGATGATGGGTGAAAAAGTTGACAAGCCAGATACTAAGGAGAACAAACCCAAAGCCAAGAAGCCTGATGCTGGTAGCAAGGTGAAAAAGGGTACCCTCAAGGCTAAAAAGCCCAAGAAGGGAAAGCCCCGTTGCAGCGGAAATTCTATCCTTGTCAAAGGAATTGCCAGATATTCCCAATCTGCTATGTATTCCAGAAAGGCCATGTACAAGAGGAAGTACTCTGCCGCTAAATCCAAGGTTCAAAAGAAAAAGGAGAAGTTTCTTGCAAATTGGTTGCAAAACCAATTGATGATAACAAGAATAGCAGTACCAGGTTGGTTAAACTTCTCAAAGGGCCTAGATATTATCCTACTGAAGATATGACTTGAAATATTTTGAGCCATGTCAAAAATCCCTTCAGTCAGCACATGAGAAAACTGTGAGCCAGCATCACCCCTGGGACCATTCTGATCATCCTCACTGGGTGCCACAGAGGCAACAGGGTGGTTTTCTTGAAGTAGCTGGCTAGTGACCTGTTACTTGTGACTGGACCTCTGGTCCTCAATCGAGTTCCTCTACAAAGAGCACGTTGGAAATTTGCCATTGCCACCTCAACCAAAATTGATATCAGCAATGTGAAAATCCAAAAACATCTTACCGACATTTACTTCAAGAAGAAGCAGCTACAGAAGCCCAGACACCAGGGAGGTGAGATCTTCAACACAGAAAGAGAGAAACATGAGATTACAGAACAGTGCAAAGTTGATTGGAAAACAGTGCACTTTACCGCAGTTTGAGTTTACCAAACTCAAAGCTATTCCTCAGTTCCAGGGCTACCTGTGATCTGTGTTTGCCCTGATGAATGGAATTTATCCTCACTAATTAGTGTTCTAAATTCCTTAAGAAGAACCTAATGAAATAACTTACATATTTAAATAAATAAAAAATAAAGGCTGAGCAGTATTCCTTTGTGAAAACAGCCATTTTTTTAACCTTTACCTTCTGTGTGGACCCATAGCACTTACAATAGTATTGTCAGAAATCTTTCTCTACAGTTTGTTGTTCCAGGAGCCTTTATAATCTTGATTTATCATTTTTTCAATAGAACATCATCAACTATCCTATTCATCATAGTACAATATTCATAATTCAAGTTATCTGTGACTATAGTGGTCTTTCAAGCTTATTTGTTTATTGTCTTATATCTCAGTTTGAGTAGGTTACTATGGCAACAGGCACTATAGAAATGTACAAGATAAATAATGGATTATGAATCTTCACAGGTGTCCAGCTAGGATATCTTTAATGAAAAGTCACTCTAAAATTGAAAGAATCTTTCTCATATATATGTTATGACCCACATGTAGAAATCACTCATTTATAAACAGGTATGCCTATCACCAAAAAGCCAGGTGAGTTCTCAATTTAGAAACACACTTTAGGAAGTTACTTTAGGTTTGCCCTTAGCAAAATAATTAAACTAGTTTTACTTTATTTCTCTTAAAGTTGCCAAGCCTAAAAGCATCACAAACACTAAATGGATTCATTGTTTTTCTTCATCCATCTCAGCTCAAATCAGATGTGGCTTAACATTTGCACTATAACAAGTACTTGCATGTCTTGATGTACAAATTTCATAGGCAAATTTTAAAAGAACTTTGACAAATGGCAATATCTATAGATGGAGTGAAGCCCAGGATTATGAGAAGTCTGGAATTCATTTTGTGTACAGAATAGTTAAAGGAGCAGGGTGAGAAAAAGACAACAGAGCACATGAGAGCTGCCTCCGGGGTTTGAAGATTCAGTGAAAGAGACAACTTATTCTGTAGCTCTCTGGAATGCAAAAATACAATCCAAGTGTAGCAGTGAGAAGAGGTAGGTTTGGTTTCCACATACAAAGTGGCTGTGCAACACCAGAGCTCGTCAGTATACAAACAACGGCCTCATGATGTAGTGAGCTCTCTGAGAGAATTCCTGGAGGGTGGGATGCTTGGAAAAGAAAGCTGCTAGGATCCCTTCAAACTCCATTACATAATTCTTGGATAAGAATTGTGAACATTTGGTGAGCTACCATATGTTTTACCTATTTTAGCTCATTTCATCCTCACAAGAACCTTATGAAGTAGATACTCTTATTACATAAACAAGGAAACTGAGTGGCAACAACAAAATTCAATACTTTGTCCAAGGCCACTTGATAGGAATAGTGGATTTGGAATTCAAACCCAAATAATTTGATGCCACAGCCAAAGCTAACTACTATGCCACACAGCTCTTAAAACTGAGTGGCACGTTGGTTCTGTGTGACCCTAAATGTCTCCAAACAACCCTTCAGAAGTCTATGTCTATTAATAGTTTCATCTTTAGCAGTGATGCTACATATCACAAGTGTATGCAGTGTTTAAATTCAACTAGATATTAGAAGTACAATTATTGTCTTTGTGTGTTTGTGTGTGCATGTGTGTATGTATGTATGTTAGGGAAGCAGTCTGAGAAAATTTGGGCATTGAAAATGAGTTATATATTTGCACTTAAGGCTCCTGTCTTCTGTCCACTTTCCTATCAACATTTTTTTATTTTGGTGACTCATCTTGTCTCATGACTTTATATGCTATCTACATATTGATTTCTCAAATTTAAATCTCCAGCCCTGGCTCCCCAGCTTTGATCTCCAGACACATCTATATTCCTGCCTGCTTATCATGGATGTCCGACTTGGGATGCCCAAAGTACAATTCTTTCCAAAAGCTTACCTATGTGCATAGGCTTTTACCAGAAATACATATTTTATCTCTCTTTTTAAACTGAATTTTGCCTTTCCACATTATACTAATACATAATGAACATGATTTTATAAGTTACATTTTCATTTACCAGGGCACAGTAACTCAAATCATATTATCTGAAAGCTGTGTTAAATGTCAGTTATTTCAAATACTCTTTCCAGTGATGTCAGCAAGATGGCTGACTAGAGTTACCTGGTACTCGTAACTCCCACAAAGATGAATTAAAACAATGAATAAACAACTATATTTTGACTAGAGTGACTGAGGAAGTACACTGGAGAGCCCCAGGGGAGCAGAGAGATCCTTGTGAAGCATGGAAGCCCTTGATAACACCATAGAGAGGGGAGCGAGGCATCCTGACTCTGCCACAAGATCTCCCCTGCCTGAATGAGCTCAGTGTCAGGGGAGACATTTTCTTATGGAGAAAAAGCAAAGCAGAGATTCCCATCAGTCCCCACTGCTACCACATACACCAGCCTTCCTTGCTATCTGAAAATTCCTTGGTCCTCACAGGCCCCAAATCCAGTTTGGAGAGCAGCTGGAAGTACATACAGCTACACTGACTTAGAGTAGAAACCAACCTGGAGCATCTTCCAACCCTAAGATTAAGCACCTATGGTTTGGGGCAATCTTGAAATTGGACCCACTGCTAGGCATCCTGTACCACCATGATGAGAAACTCCTATGGCCTAGGCCCTTGAGGCAATAACAAACATCACTAATAAGGATTACAACTGAAAAAACTGCCAGGGATCACACTAATGAATCTACCCAGAAAAAAAATGTCAATGTCCCATACCCAAACAACACCCTAGGGAGTCATCTACAGGCAAAAGTCTCTCTCTACAAAAGTTACTCTATAAAATTAGAAAAAGCTACTATTCCACTAGATGTGTAGAGATCAATGTAGGGACATAGAGACATGAAGCAAGAAAACATGACACCCTGAAATAAATACAATTAGTCTCTAGTGACAGACCCCAAAGAAAAGGACATATATAAAATGCCTGAAAGGATCGATTCAACAAGAGGATATAACAATTGTAAATACATATGTGCCCAACAATGAAACACCCAAATATATAAAGCAAACAATATTATTCGCATAAAGGGAGAGATAGATGCAAAACAATAAAAGTAGGGCACTTCAACACCCCGCTTTCAACAATGGGTAGATAATCTAGACAAAAAAATCAACAGAAATGGCAGAATTAAACTGCACCACAGACCAAATGGCCCTAACAAACATTTACAAAACACTCCATCTAACAGCTGCAGAATACGCTTTCTTCTCAACTGCATGTAAAACATTTTCCAGGTAGATCACATGGTAGGCCACAAAACAATTTTTAACAAATTGAAGAATATAGAGATCATATCAAGTATGTTTTCTGACCACAAGGATATAAATCTAGAAGTCAACACTTAGAAAAACTCTGGACACTTTACAAGTATGTGAACATTAAACAACATGTTCCTAAACAACTAATGAGTCAATGATGAAATTGAAAGGGAAATTAAAAATTTCCTTGAGAGAAAAAGAGAATGGAAACATATCAAACCTATATGATCTAAGATCTAAAGTTTATAGCAACAAATGTCTACACCAAAAAATAAAGATATATAATAACCTAACAATATTGCTCATGAAACAAGAAAAACAAGAGCCAACTAACCTAAAATTAGTAGAAGGAAGGAAATAATTCCTTCCTTCTCAGAGTAGAAAGCTCAGAGTAGAAATAAACAAAATGGAGACTAAAAAACAATTCAAAAAATCAACAAAATAGAGTTGGCTTACTGAAAAGATAAATAAAATGGACAAATCTTTAGCTAGACTAAGAAAAAAGTGAGAAAGCTGATATAAATAAAACCAGAGATGAAAAAGGAGACATTACAACTGATACCACAAAAGACAAAGGATCATAAGAGACTATTATGAATAGCTATATACCAACAAATTTAATAACATACAAGTGGATAAATTCCTGAACATACAATGTACTGAGATTAAATTATGAAGATATAGAAAATCTGAACAGATCAATAACAGGTGAGGAAATTGAATCAGTAATAAAAAGTCTTCCATCAAAGAAAAGCCCATGACCTGATTGATGGCTTCCATGCTGAATTCTACCAAACATTTAAAGAAGAATGAGTACCAATTCTTTTTTAAATACTCCAGAAAATTGAGAAGGAGGAAATACTTCCAAACCCATTTAATGAGGTCAGTATTAGCCTAATTCCAAAAACAAATAAGAACACAACGAAAATAACAAAATTACAGGTCAATATCCCTGATGAACATAGATGCAGAAATTCTCAGTGGAACACTAGCAAACCAAATTCAACAGTACTTTAAAAAGATCATTCACCATAATCAAGTGGAATTCATGCCAGATATTCAGGGATGATTTAACATATGCAAATAAAAAATGTGATCCACCATATTAACAAAATGATAAAAAGCATATGATCACTTCAGAAGATGAAGAAAAAGCATTTGACAGAATTTAACAACCATTCACAATAAAAAAAATCTCTAAAAATTAGGTATAGAAGGTATGTACCTCAACACAACAAAGTCCATATATAACAAACCTATAGCTAACATCATACTCAACAGTGAAAAGCTGAAATCTCTTTCTGTAAGATCAGAAACAAGTCAAGGATACCCACTTTCACCATTTCTATTCAACTCAGTACTGAAGTCCTAGCCAGAGCAATTAGGCAAGAGAAAGGATTAAAAGGTGTCCAGATTGGAAAGGAGAATATCAAATTGTTCCTGTTTGTAGACAATATGATCTTATATATAGGAAACTGTAAATACATCAGCAAAAATGATAATAATAATAACTTTTAGAACTAATGAATTAAGTAAAGTTGCAGGATACAAAATCAACATACAAAAATCAGCAGCATTTCTATATGCTATAGGGAACTATCTGAAAAAGAAATTTAAAAACCAGTTCCATTTATAATAGCTACTAAAAATAAGATACCTAGGAATAAACTTAACCAAGGAGGTAAAAGATCTTGACACTGAAAACCATAAAACTTTGATGAAAAAAAATGGAAGAGAACACAGATAAATGGAAAGATATCCCATGATGATGAATTTTAAAACACTTATATTGTTAAAAATGGCCATATTACCAAAGAGAGGTACAGTTTTAACGTAATCCCTATCAAAATTCCAGTGTCACTTCTTGTAGATACAGAAAAAGCAATCCTAAAATTGATATGGAACCACAAAACACCCAAATAAAGCTGGAGGTATCATACTATCTGACTTCAAAATACACTACAAATTATCACATGTACTCCATAAATATTTGCAATTATTATGTATACATAAATATAAAAATATATTATATAATACAAAACTATACTGACAAAAAGAGCATGGTATGAGTGTCAAAACAGACACAAAGACTAAGGGAACAGAATAGAGAGCCCAGAAATAAATTCACACATATAAAACCAACTGATTTTTGTGGAAAAAGTCTATTTAATAAATGGCTCTGGGAAAATTAAATATCCACACACAGAAGAATGAGACTAGACCCCTACCTCTCAGTATATACAAAAATCAATTCAAAATAGATTAAAGACTTACAGGTAAAACCTCAAACTATGAAACTACTAGAAGAAAAATAGGATAAATACTTCATGATACCGGGCTGGGCAAGGATTTTTTAAATAAGACCTCAAAAGCACAGGCAAAAAAAGCAAAAACAAACAAATGCTGTTATAGCAAACTAAAAAGCTTTTGCACAGTGAAAGAAACTATTAACAAGGTGAAAAGACAACCTGCAGAATGGGAGAAAATATTTCCAAACTATACATCTGACAAAAGGTTACTATTCAGAATATATAAGGAAGTTATGCAATTCAACAGCAAGAAAACAGACAGCCTAATTTAAAAATGGACAAAAGACCTTAATAGACATTTCTGAAGACATACAAATAGTCAACAACTATGTGAAAAAATGTTCAATATCACTAATCATCAGGGAAATGCCAATCAAAACCACAGTAAGATACCACATTACATTAGTTAGAATAACTATTATCTAAAAGACAAACAAAAACAAGTGTTGGTGAGGATGTGCAGAAAAAGAAACACTTAGACACTGTTGGTGGAATTGTTTACTAGCACAGCCGTTATGGAAAACAGTAGGGTGGTTCCTTAACAAACTAAAAATGGAACTACTACATGATCCCACAATCCCACCACTGGGTATATATTCAACAGAAATGAAATCTGTATGTCAGAGAGATTGTGGCACTCCCATGGTTACTGCAATAGCCAAGACATGGAGTCAACCTGTGTCCGTTGATGGATGAATAGATAAAGAAAATGTGGCAAAGAGACGGGGCGTGGTGGCTCACATCTGTAATCCCAGCATTTTGGGAGGCCAAGGTGGGAGGATCACTTGAGCCTAACCTTGAATTCTTATTCAAGGTTACAGTGAGCTATGATCATCCCACTGCACTCCAGCCTGTCAGACAGGTCTCAAGAAAGAGAGAAAAAGGAAAGGGAAAGGGAAATGGAAAAGGAAGGAAAAAAGTAAGAGAGAGAGAGAGAAAGAAAAGAGAAAGAGAGAGAAAGAGAGCAAAAGAAAAAAATAAAATGTGGTATATATACACAATGTAATACTATTTTGCAATTTAAAAAAAAATGAAATCCTGACATTTGTGGCAAGATGGACAGATCCAGGGGTTGCTGTGTTAAGTAAAATAAGCCAGGCATAGAAAGACAAATACTGCATGGGCTCACTCACATACAGAATCTTTAAAAAAGCTGATATCATAGAAGCAGAGAGTACAACAGTGGTTACCAGAGACTGGGGAGGAAAGAGGAACAGGTGTAAAGGGGGAGGTTGGTCAATGTGTACAAAATTACAATTAGATAGGAGGAATAAATTGTACTGTTCTATTGCAAAGTAGAGTGACTGGCTAACAGTAAAATATTACATATCACAAAGTAGCTAGAAGAGAAGCTTTTGAATGTTCTCAACACAAAGAAATGATAAATGCATGAGGTAATAGATCCACTACCATAATTGGATTACTATACACATAGACATGTGTTGAAACATTAAATTGCACCCCATAAATATGTTCAGTTACAGTGTGTCCATTAAATACATTAAATAAAAATTAAATAATACTCTTTTCACCTTTGAAACTGTATGTACACTCTTTACAAGGTATAATGTTTCAGAATTAGACTGAAAAATAGGAAGATATAATGAGCTATCATTCTAGACTCCCTTTGTTCTTTTTCTGTAATAAAATAATGATCATTTCTGGGAAAAATAAGTTATCATACCTAAAAAGCCTGGGAACATGATAATCTAGTTGAAAAGCATAAACATTGGAATCAGATACACCTGGGTTTAATCTGTCACTCCCAGGCTACGTAACTCTAGACGAGTTGCTTAGCCTCTGAGACTCATTTCCTGATTTGCAAATTGGAGACGATGTTACAGGATTTTATTGGAATGAAGTAAAATATTCCAAGCTTAGTGCCTATTACATAGTAGGCTTGAAATAGTTGTTCACCTGCCCTCTCAGCACTCCCAAAAAAACATTCTTCTGTTATAGAGTATGAGTGAGGGAGCTGAATATAAAAGTAGAGAGTTGATATAAACTCTTGGACACTCTGGTTCAGTGTGTTATGTTCCATTAAACTCTTAATTATGTCTTTCTCTTTAGAGCTTTAACTTTGTTGTATGTATATATTTAAAAAACTCTGTTGCATTGCATTCATATTTTGTGACTTATTTTGACTGCTATTAACCTGTCAAGTATTTATTCTTCTTTAAATTTGTATTTTAAAAGGTTTGTTACATTCTTTCTCATGATTTTATCAGAGCTTGAAAGCAAAATCTTAATTTTAAGAAGACATTGTCAATGTTATATTGAAGCCAATAAAAAATTGGATATGCAGGAAAAATATTGCTTCACAGGTAAATTTTAACGTTTAAAATATGACATTTTCAGTCTCTATCTGCATTGTTTATCTCAGAATATTCAGAATACGATGAGTGGCTGAAAGTGAATCTGAATTCTTTCCTACTCCTGGGCAGTAATAAGCCTATAACTTTAGAAATGTAATAAGGAACCTAAACTAAAAAAGAAACAAAGATTTTTCACTTCAGTTTTGTGCGGATTTTCAGAAAGAAGCAAAAGAAATTTGCAGATTTGGCTCTTGAGCAAGTTACATTTAACATGTTGGTATGAGAACAAATGTGACAATTAAAAACAACCAAATGGTTACCTAGTTTAGAGAGCATAGAGGGAAAAAATAGAAAGTAACACCTTCTGTGGAAGAAAAAGAACAAATGGCAATGCTAGATATGGAATTGCATCAATATAGTTCTTTTTCCAATATAAAATGCCTTGGAAACTTACAGCAAATAATACAAACTTGACAGAATATGTTCTCAGATTTACTTTCTATATCTTATAAAAAGACTAACAGGCAGTTCAAGCATCGTGTGCACCTTGGCTTTTCTTTTTTATCTCTTAGCCAGTTGGCTTGCTATTGTCCCTTTCCTACTTTCACCACTTCCTCCACTGTGCAGTACTTACCCTTGCTCTTAACAAATACAGATTGTACTCATGAGAAAACATATTGCTCTGAACATACCATAAAACAACAAATTTTAGCCCAGCTTTTCTTTTCCAGTGTTCTACAAATTGTGGCTTAAGAAATATCTGCAGCAGAATTACCTGGTGTATTCATTAATTCTTAGGCTCCACCCTAGACCTAGTAAGCCAGAATCTCTGAGGACAGGGCCTGGCAATCCACAAATTAAACATACTTTCCTAGTGATTACACTCAAGTTGGAGAACCACATCACGCAGTGATCTTCTATTTAAACTTAACATGATTCAAATTACTGAGACTTCCCTCTTCCAAAGACACTCTTTTAACCACAAGAGGGATAGATGAGAAGAGTAGAAAGCTCGGGGCTACATGCTGGACGACAAGAGACCAACTCCTGCTTCTAACACTTCATGAGTATATGATCTGGCTTTCAGCCTCCTCATCTGTAAGACAGGAGAAAACCACCTGCCCAAGTCTTCTCAGAGGGCTGAAGAGAGAACAAAATGTAATGGAAAGTGTTTTGAAAACTGTAAATTTCTACACAAGTCTGAAGTCTTGTCATATTATTTTGATGACACCTAAGACGATTTTCTGAAAACTGCCTCAAAGAGAATAGAGAGAGGGTTTAGAAAAAGAAGGAAGGATGTGTTTGTTAGATAAGGGGTTAAGACTATGTAAAGAATTATTAGCATAAAGTTTTCCCAGATGACTTCTATCTACTTCCATTAAATCTAGTAACTCATTCACTCATGCCATTTGTGCCATGTACCACACTAGCTGCTAGAGATGCAGTGAAGAAAATGATATTATCACCCTGGATCACAACTATACATGGGGAGATAGACACAACATTCATTATAGAACCATGTGACACTAATACACAAAATGCTAAGAAGCAAATAGGCAGAAAGATCAGGAGGGATTTGTGAATGTTTTCATTGAGGAGGATATATTTGTGCTGTGTCTTGAAGAATGTGTAGAGGTTCACTAGTCCTTTAAAAGAGGAAGGATCTTCAGGAAGAAGCGACAGTATCAGAAAAGGCTTCTGTGTCTAAAAGTACAGAGTGGGTTTGGGAAACATGAGGAATAATCTGGGCAGGTGAAGCACACGGAATTTTGTGGTCACAGGTGGCTTCATGACTTGCTCTTCTGCTAATTAACTGTGTGATTCCCTAGTTTATTCATTTGTTAAATGGAGACAAGAAGAACTTGCAGGATTGTTTTGAGGAATAAGTATTGTGTAGGCCATCCTTGCATTGCTATAAAGGAATACTTGAGACTGGATAATTTTTAAAGAAAAGAGGTTTAGTGGGCTCACAGTTCTGCAGGCTGTAGAGCAAGCAAGGTGCCAGTCTTTGCTCAGCTTCTGCAGAGGCCTCAGGAAGCTTTTACTCATGGCAGAAGGTGAAGTGGCGCATCCCATCAGAGCAGAAACAAGAGGTTGGGTTGGGGGAGGGGGAGGTGCCAGACACCTTTAAACAACCACATCTTGCAAGAACTTACTATCATGAGGACAGCACCAAGGGGTTCATGAGAAATTCACACCCATGATCCAATCACCTCCTACCAGGCCCCACCTCCAAAACTGGTGATTACAATTCAACATGAGATTTGAGTGGAGACACAGATCCAAACCATATCAAGTATAAAACAATAGTAGTAGGCATTCAATAATTACAACTAGTAATAGAAATTCAATATTCTAATAATGATTGAGAGTCTATCTAAATAGTGTAAAAGAAAAGGAAACAGGTGAAAAGTCACTGGTTCTCAAGCCCTGAACACATGGACTAGAAACAAACAATGTGTGTTCAGGACTACAGGTGTGTTATGGATTTCACAGCTGAAATAAATACAACTATTGAAGATCAGAGCATTTGAAATAACAGCATTAGAAACACTGAGCACTAACATATGCCCAAAGACTTGATATTACCACGTTTTCAGCCTACCACCAGCAGGAAATCTGACTCAACATTTACACATATAACAGTCAGAGTCTCTGTATGCCTTTATTGTTTATCTGCTCAATCCATTTATTGAACTCCCATTATGTTCCAGGCACTGGAAGTACAATAGTGACTAAAACAGCAACTGTATCTGCCATCATGGTGTTTTTATTAAATCCATACACATAATAAACAGTCATTTCAAAAACATTTTAGTTTGATTAGTAGTGTATGATAATGTTTTGGAACACTAACTTTGGCACGCAACAGAAATGTACTTGAATTCCTTCACTACCACTTTTCAGCTATGTGACCTAGGGAAAGTGTACAGTCTGCTCTAGGACTAAATTTCTGCATGTGAAAACTGAATACTTAGCTCATGTGGTTTTTTTGTGAGGATTAAATGAAGCACTTCATGGGAAATACTTAGCATAAGATTAGCATGTATACAGTAAGCATTCCATGAATATTAGTTATTCATTTTGGATATAATTCATTCTATAAAGACTCCACCTAGACATCTCTTTTGGGAAGTGGAACAGGCTAGAAAATTTGAATGATTATTTTGTGGCAAAACAACTGAAAATCTTGGCTAAAATATATGTAATTAAGTATTTCTATTTGCAAAGCTTTACTGGCAA
This sequence comes from Theropithecus gelada, assembly GCF_003255815.1. Taxonomy (NCBI): domain Eukaryota; kingdom Metazoa; phylum Chordata; class Mammalia; order Primates; family Cercopithecidae; genus Theropithecus; species Theropithecus gelada. The sequence goes on from NC_037689.1 coordinate 96,400,066, forward strand.
GAAAGAAAGAAAAATCCTTAAAGCCCCAAAATGAAGGGAAAGCAAAAATCTAGAAAAGTAAGTACAAAAGCTAGCTTTCACTCTGGAATCATCTATAATCCCTGGTGACCTTGAACATCAATGTTTATGACCATTTGTCTCACAGGCCTTGGATATGAAGCCTAATACCTATCAAAGGAAGGAAACTCTGTAGGAGTCTGTGGCAGAAAACTTAGATGTTACAGTAAGGGTTTAAGACCTTCGTTATAAGGATAAGCTAAAAAATTCCACCCCACTGAAAAGGGCAGAAAGGAAATGCCTGTCTTAGTCTCAGCACAGGCTTGAGTAGAAAAAAAAAAGTCCTTCCTTAGAATTTTTAAATAAAACATGGACCTCGGGCAAGTTTGGAGTCCTGAGCAGCTATTGTAATCTGCCATTTTGAAAGCCCACACCCCAACACATTGAACCCTGCCCTAGGACTCAAGAACATCAGCATCTCCACATCCCTGGAGCCCCACTGGCATTGCCTACCCCAAGCAACCACCATGGCTGGCTGCTATTGCTGGGGACAAACAGGGACCACTGGCCGCAACCCCACATCCTCTAGCAACAAAACCACCATGCATTTTCATGCACCCAGACAGATTTCCTGCCCTGCAGCTGCAGTTGCTGCACCATGGGGGCTGCAGCCTGAGTAAAGTGCAAGCTCCCATTACAAGGGCTGAAAAGAAAATGAAGCATGCATTCCCCACCTTCCTGCACAATGGGTGGGCCCACCCACCTTGCTGCTACCACAATAGCTGGTAGCTACCTGCTCATGCCACCTACAAACTTTGAGACTGGTCTACTCAGCACATTGTAACCACTGCAATACCTGCATGAACTTCTCAGGACCCAGAGGGTTTTCCTGCAACTGCTACTGTCATAGCCCTTGCCATGTCTCCTGCCCAGGGGCCTGAGAACCTGTGCACCCATCAGGCCTACTGCTGTCACTATTAGCATCTGAGCAATCCACTTAGAGGACCAACAATCAGCCAACGTGGTCCTACTAACACTGGCACCAGAGTACAACATCCAGGGTCCAGGGACAAGCACACTCAGCCCACCAATGTCACCAATGGGACTAGAAGACTGGCCCACCTGCTGTCCCCATCACTAGCAAAACTTTACCATAGCCTCCACTAGTAACCACATCCTAAATCATCAAGGAAATCACAGAAACCATTGATGCTGTTTATAGCCAAATAAATCATAAAAAGACCACACTACTGCATGCACCAAGAATCAAAGTCAAAGTGCTGTACACGCCAACATTATAGATACATCTTTAGAAAAAAGGATATCAACATAGACACAAGAGACATTTAAAAAAACAGGAAATATGAGACCACTGAAAGAACATAATTTCCCCTCAACAGTTTTCAATGGCAAAGAAATTTACAAAACTCTGAAAAAGAATTCAAAATACAGAGTTTAGAGAAATTCCATGAGATACAAAAAACGCTGGAAAACAAAACAAAGGAGTAAGCAAAACAATTCAGGATATGAATGAGAAATTTACCAAACAGATAAATATCTTAGAAAGGAATCAAATAGAAATTCTGGAATTAAGAATTCATTGAACAAAATGCAAAATACATGTGAAAACTTCAACAATAGACTAGATCAAGCAGAAGAATCTCATAACTTGAATAAAGGTCTTTTGAAATAATTCAGTAAGACAAAAATGAAGAAGAGAGAATAAAAAACAATAAGCAGCTAGGTATGGTAGCTCATGCCTGTAATTCCAGCACTTTGGGAAGCCAAGACAGGTGGATTGATTTAAGCCCAGAAGTTTAAGACCAGGCTGGACAACAGGGTGAAACCCCTAAAAAATACAAAAATTAGCTGGGGGTGATGGTGCATGCCTGTAGTCTCACCTACTCAGGAGGCTGAGGTGGGAGGATGGCTTAAGCCTGGGAAACAAAAATTCCAGTGAGCCAAGATCATGCCACTTCACTCCAGCCTGGGTAATAAAGCCAGACCCTGTCTCAATTAAAAAAAAAAAAAAAGAAAGAAAGAATGAACCAAGCCTACATGACATATGGGACAATAAAAATGATAAAATATTCAAATTTTCAGAGTCCTGGAAGCAAAGAGTAAATGACAGGCTTACATTTAACAAAATAATAGATGAAAACTTCCCAAGTCTAGCATGAGATTCAGAAATCAAGGTGCAGGAAGCTTAGAGATCCCAAGTAGATATAATGCAAAAAAAGTCTTCTCACAACATATTATACTAAAGCTCAAAAGTCAAAGATGAAAATAAAATCTTATAAACAACAAGAGAAAAGCATCTAGTTATTTATAAAGGAACCCACATCAGATTAACAGTGGATTTCTCAGGATAAAACTTACAGGCCAAGAGAGAATGAAATAATATATTCACAGTGCTGAAATAAAACAACTGTCACCCAAGGGTACTCCACCCAGCAAAGTTATCCTTCACAAATGAAGGAGAAATAAAGTCTTTCCCAATCAATCTAAAGCTGAGGAAATTCATCACTAGACTAACTTACCAGAAATACTTAAGGGAGTCCTACACCCAGAAGTGAAAGAATGATACCTACTACCATGAAAACAAACAAAAAAACACAAAACTGGTAGAGCCAACACCAACAAGGAAAAAACTCAAATGTTAGTACTACAGAAAACTACCAAATCACAATGATTAAAAACATAGAAAATAAAAGAATAGAGTATGTATAAAACAAGCAGAAATAATAAAATAACAGAAATAAACCTCCACATATCAATAATAATCTTGAGTAAACGAATTAAACATCCCACTTAAAAGATATACACTGGCTGAATGAACAAACAAACATCACCCAATTATATTCTGCCTACAAGAAACATCTGTAAAGACAGATGTAGACTGAAAGTAAAGGAGTGGGAAAAGATATTTCATGCAAACAGAAACCAAAAGTGAACAGGAGTAACTAAACTTAGATAAAACAGACTTTAAGTCAAAAACAGTAAAAAGAGATGAAGAAAGTCATCACATAACAATGAAGGAATCAATTCAGCAAAAGAATATAACAATTCTAAACATACATGCATCCAACACCAGAGCACCCACATATATAAAGCAAATATTATTAGATTTAAATGGAGAGATGTATTCCAGTGGAATAATAATTGTGGACTTCAACACCTGACTCTCCACATTAGACAGATAATCTAGAAAGAATATTAACAAAGGAACACTGGCTTTAAACTGCACATTAGACCAAATGGACCTAATAGACATTTACAGAATATGGCATCCAACACTCACAAAATACACAGTTTTTCTCATTATTCAAGATAGACTATATGTTAGGCCACAAAACAAATCTCAACAATTTTTTAAATATCAAAATCAAACCAAATATCTTCTCAGATCACAATGGAATAAAACCAGAAATCAATACCAAGAGGAACTTTGGAAACTGTACAAATACATGGAAATTAAACAAAATGCTCCTGAATGGCTATTGTGTCCAAAAAAATTAAATAGAAAATAAAAATATTTCTTGAAACATGAAAATCAAATCACAGTATCCCAAAACCTATGGAATACAGCAATAGCAGTGCTAAGAGGGACGTTTATAGCAATGAACATCTACATAAAAAAGTAGATTTAAAATAACCAATCTATTAATGCACCTCAAGGAACCAGAAAAGCAAGAATGAACCAAACCCAAATTTAGTAGAAGGAAAGAAATAATAAAGATCAGAGCAGGACTAAATGAAACAGAGACTAAAAAAATACAAAGGCTCAATGAGGCTGGGTGCAGTGGCTCATGCCTGTATTCCCAGCACTTTGGGAGGCCAAGGCAGGTGGATCACCAGGTCAGAAGATCAAGACCATCCTGGCCAATATGGTGAAATCCCGTCTCTACTAAAATACAAAAGAATAGCCGGGCGTGGTGGTGCACACCTGTTGTCCCAGCTATTCGGGAGGCTGAGGCAGGGGAATCACTTGAACCCGGGAGGCAGAGAGGTTGCTGCGAGCCAAGATCATACCACTGCACTCCAGCCTGGTGACACAGTGAGACTCCCTCTCAAAAAATAAAAATAAAAATAATCAATGAAACCAGAAGTTCTTTTTTTGCAAAGAAGAACAAAATAAACCACTTGCTAGATAAACCCAGGAAGAAAAAAAAAAAAAAAAAAAAAGAAGAGACCCAAATAAGAAATGAAGGAGACATTACAACATATATCACCAAACAAGTGGTACAAAGTAAATACAACAGATTATCAGAGACTATTATGAACAACTATACACTAAAGAACTGGAAAACCTAGACAAAATGACTAAATTCCTGGGCATCTGCCACATTTCCAGATTGAATCAAGAAGAAATAGAAAGCCTGAACTGAAAAGTAACAAGTAATGTGATCAAAAAAGCAATACAAAGTTTCCCAGGCCAGGCACAGTGGTTCATGCCTATAATCCCAGCACTCTGGGAGGTTGAAGTGGGCAGACCACCTGAGGTTGGGAGTTCGAGACCAGCTTGACCAACATGGAGAAACCCCGTCTCTACTAAAGATACAAAATTAGCCAGGCATGGTAGCACATGCCTGTAATCCCAGCTACTCGGGAGGCTGAGGCAGGAGAATCTCTTGAACCCGGGAGGCAGAGGTTGCAGTGAGCCAAGATTGTGCCATTGTACTCCAGCCTAGGCAACAAGAGCAAAACTCCATCCCTCCCACCTCCCCAAAAGAGAGAAGTAATAAAAGTTTCCCTACAAAAGTTTGTACAGAGTCAGATGGCTTCATTGTTGAATTCTAACAAACTTTCAAAGAAGAACTAACACCAATTTTCCTCAAACTATTCCAACAAAATGAAGAGAAGCAAACTTTCTCTAATTCTAAAATGCCAGCCTTACCTTGATATGCAAAGCAGATAAGGACACAATGACAAAAGAAAACTACAGGCCAATATTACTGATGAAAATAAATGTAAAAGCCCTCAAAAAGTAATAGCAAACTATATCCAACAGCACATCAAAAAAAAAATAATATAGTATTATCAAGTGAGATTTATCCCAGGGATGCAAGGTTGGTTCAATATATGCAAATTAACACATGTGATATATCACATGAATGAAATAAAGGATAAAAACAAAAGATAAAGAGTTTCAGTTCCATCCATGTTGCTGCAAATGACATGACTTTATTCTTTTTTATGGTCAAATAATATTATGTATATATACCACATTTTCTTTATCCTTTGGTCCACTGATGAACACTAAGGTTGATTCCATATCTTGGCTATTGTGAATAGTGCTGCAATAAACATGGGGGTATTTTCTTTTGCTTTTCTCTCAAAAGAAAAAAGCATTTGATAAAATTCAATATCTCTTCATGATGAAAACCCTTGAAAAAGGAATATACCTCAATATAATTATATTGAGTATACTCAATATAATGAAGTATATTCCTCATTATATTGAGTCATAAAAGGAATATACCTCAATAATGAAGGCTATATCTGACAAACTGACAGCTAACGTCATACTGAATGGGGAAAGCTGAAATCATTTGCTCCAAGAACTAGAACAAGAGATGGATGGCCACTTCACCATTCCTATTCAACTTAGTAGTGGAAGTCCTAGTCAAAGTAAACAGACAAGAGAAGAAATAAAGGCATCCAGATTGGAATAGAGGAAGTCAAATTGTTCCTCTTTGCTGATGACATAATCTTATATTTAGAAAACCCTAAAGACTGCACTGAGAAACTCTTAGGTCTAACAAAGCAATTCAGTAAAGTTGCAGGATATAAAATCAACATATAAAAATCAGTATCATTTTTATGCACCAATAATAAACTTGCTGAGAAAGAAATCAAGAAAGCAACCTCATTTACAATGGCTACCAAAAAAAAAAAATCTGGGAATAAATTGAGCCAAGGAGATGGAAGATCTCTACAAGGAAGGCTACAAAATACTGAGGAAAGAAATAGAAGAGTACACAAACAAATGAAATGGCATTCCATGCTCATGGACTGGGAAATATATTATATTAAAATGGTCATACTGCCCAAAGCAATCTACATATTCAATGCAATCTTTATCAAAATATCAATGTCATTTTTCACAAAATTAAAAAAAAAATCCTTAAATTTGTAAGGAACAGAGAAAGAGCTTGAATAGCCAAAGCAATCCTGAACAAAAATTGCAAAGCTGGAAACATCACATTAGTTGACTTCAAAACATATTACAAGGCTATAGTAATCAAAACAGCATGGTATGGGTATATAAAAATAGATACGTAGACCAATGGAACAGAATAGAGAACCCAGAAATAAATCTATGTATTTAGAGCCAACGAATATTTGACAAAGGTGGCAAAAACATACCATAGAAAAATGTCACCCTCTTCAATATATTGTACTGGGACAATTGGATGTCCACATGCAGAATAATGAAACTGCACCCTATCTCTCATCATATAAAAAAATCAACTCACAATGGATTAAAGACTTAAAGGTAAGACCCCAAATTATAAAACTACTAGAACAAAACAGGGAAAACACTTTGGGACATTGATATAGGCAAAGATTTGATGGCTAAGACCTCAAAACCACAGACAATAATAACAATAGACAAATGGGATTATATTAAACTAAAAAGCTTCTGCACAACAAAGGAAACAACAAACAGAGTAAAGAGACAACCTATTGAATGGGAGAAAACATTTGTAAACTGTACATTCGACAAGCGACTAATATCCAGAATAGACAGGGAACTCAACAGTATAAAAAAACAAATAATCCCAATAAAAACTAGGCAAAGTAGGCCAGGTGCGGTGGCTCACGCCTGTAATCCCAGCACTTTGGGAGGCCAAGGCAAGCAGATCACCCAAGGTTGGGAGTTCGAGACCAGTCTGACCAACATGGGGAAACCCTGTCTCTACTAAGAATACAAAATTAGCTGTGCGTGGTGGTGCATGTCTGTAGTCCCAGCTACTCGGGAGACTGAGGCAGGAAAATTGCTTGAATCCGGGAGGAGGAGGTTGTGATGAGTCAAGATCATGCCATTGCACTCCAGCCTGGGCAACAAGAGCAAAACTCCATCTCAAAAAAAAAAAAAAAAAAATAGTAACTAGGCTAAGTACATGAACAGACATTTCTCTAAAGAAGACATACAGATGACCGAGAGGTATATGGAAAAATGCTCTACTTCACTTATCATCAGATATATGCTAACCAAAACCAAAATGAAGTATCATTTTAACCCAGTTAGAATGGCTATTACTAAAAGGTAAAAAAATAGTAACAGATACTGGTGAGTATGTGGAGAAAAGGAAACTCTTACATACTGATGGTGGAAATGCAAATTAGCACAGCAACCATGGAAAAGAGTATGGAGAGTTCTAATAAACCTAAAAATAGAGATACCATTTGAGCCAGCAATCCCACAACTAAAAATATATCCAAAAGAAATGAGTGTATCAGAGGGATACCTGTACCCCCATGTTTATTGCAGCACTATTCACAATAGCCAAGATATGGAATCAACCTTAGTGTTCATCAGTGGACCAAAGGATAAAGAAAATGTGGTATATATACATAATATTATTTGACCATAAAAAAGAATAAAGTCATGTCATTTGCAGCAACATGGATGGAACTGAAACTCTTTATCTTAAGTGAAAAAAGCCAGACACAGAAAGACAAATATCATGTGTTTTCACTCATATGCAGGAGATAAAAAAAAGTTAATCTCATGGAGATAGAAAATACAATGATAGGCCGGGCGCGGTGGCTCAACCCTGTAATCCCAGCACTTTGGGAGGCCGAGGCGGGTGGATCACGAGGTCAGGAGATCGAGACCATCCTGGCTAACATGGTGAAACCCCGTCTCTACTAAAAAAATACAAAAAACTAGCCGGGCGTGGTGGCGGGCGCCTGTAGTCCCAGCTACTCAGAGGCTGAGGCAGGAGAATGGCGTAAACCCGGGAGGCGGAGCTTGCAGTGAGCCGAGATCGCGCCACTGCACTCCAGCCTGGGTGACACAGCGAGACTCCGTCTCAAAAAAAAAAAAAAAAAGAAAATACAATGATAGATACCAGAGTCTGATAATGATATGTGTGGTAGTGTATGGGGGATAGAGGTTGGTTAATAATCACAAACATAAAAATTAGATAGGAGGTATAACTTCTAATATTTGATAGCAGAGTATGGTGACTACAGCAACAACGTGTTGTATACTTCAAAGTAGCTAGAAGAAAGGACTTGAAATGTTTCCCACACAAATAATTGATAAGTTCTTAAGGTAATGGATACCTAAAATACTCTGACTTGATCACTACACCTTCTATGAATGTAAGAAATACTCACATGTAGCCTATAAATTTGTAAAACATGATGTACCATTTAAGAAACAGATGTTTTCAGAAAAACCAAAATGAGACACTTTACCAGTCACAGATGCCCACTAAAGGAGGTTTTAAAGTATATAGTTCAGGCTCAAAAAGTAATCATCCCAGAAGGAGATGCTGAGATGTCAAAAGAAATGTTGAGTCAAGAAATTGGTAAATTTGTGCAGATATCTAAAGAAATATTGACTGCATAAAATTAATAATAATGCCCAATATGTGGGAATAACCAAGTAAAAGTTGATCTAAAATCTGGAAATATTGCATATCATTTTGCAGAGGATAGGAATTAAGTGTTCAAAGTCCTTGCATAATTTGAAGGAGTGTGAAGATGTTGATTAACTTTAGACTATGTTGAGTATGCATGTTAACACTTTGGGGAAATATGAAATGAGACCCAAAAAGTCCCGATCAATCCAAAGTAAGGCAATAAAGAAAAAATACACCAATATAAAAAGCAAAGTAAATGAAAAACAGTACCTAAGGTGGTAGAAATAAATCCTTATTATACCTGTGATCACTATAAATTTAAATGAACTAAAATACAATGATTGTCAGACAGCATACAAAATAAAATGTACCTACATGATACTTAAAAGGACATATGAGAAACAAAATGGCATAGGAAGGCCAAAATTAATAAATGAGAAAAGATATATTATGCAAATACAATCAAATGAAAGCTAGAATATCTAAGCTGTCAAAAAATAATCATTATGTAAGTATTTGAACAGTATAATTAAAAAATTTGATCTACTGGACACAGCAATTGTAAAATATATGTTATTTTCAACTATACACAAAAACTTACAGAAATTGACCATATACTAAATCATAAAGCAGATCTTAAATGTCACTGAATAGGTATTATGTAGATCATATTATTTCTTCAGAATTCAATTAAGTTAGAAATTAGAAGGCATTAAAAGCCTAAATAAGTGGATATGTATGGAAAGGTCTAATATATATGCCAATTCTTCCTAAATTGAATTTTAGATTTAATACAACAAAAATCAGAATTCAAAAGGTGTGTGTATGTGTGTTTGTGTGCATGTGTGTAATTTAAGCATTTGATTCTAAGATTCACGTAGAAGAAAAAAGGCTAGCCATAACCAAAACACTAATGACAAAGAACAAGGGGTTGAAGAGGTCTTTCAGGAACAGATATAAAGATCATCATAAGGCAAGAATCAATAAGATAGTACAGCATTTGTTTAAAGATAGACTAAGAGTTCCATGAAATAGTAAAACTTTCATAAATGGACCATCTTATATATATAAATGATTTCTTATAGACCTAGTACTGGAAGTCAATGGGTAAAGTATGAAATATCCAACAAATTATTCTTGAACAATTGATTAGCTATACAGAACAACATAAACTATATTATATACAAAATCAGTTTTATACTGATTAAAGGTAAATATGAAAAGAAGAACTAGAAAATTTTTATAAGACAACTTAAAAGGATATATTTATGACCTTAGTATATGAAAAGATTTCTTAAATAAGACAGCAACAATGAAACTGACAAGAAAAAAATTTATAAATTTGACTATATAAAAATTAAGACACAATAACTAAAGTGAAATTAGGAGTCATAATTTATAGAAGATACAGTAAGAATTGGATAATTTATTTTTTAAAATGAGCAAATAAATTTAAAAAGTATTTAATAGAAAAAGAACACAGAAGACCAAAACATGCATGAAAAATGCAACAGCAACATAATTAGTAACTGGGAAATACAAACTAAATGTGATATCACTTCAAACCTATCAAACTCATAAAAAAAAAAAGAAAGTATCTGACATTACTGAATACTGGCAAGGATATGGAAGAGTCAGAGCTTTCATACACTTTCATATAAAGCGGTACACAATTGTACTGAAACCATTTCAAAAAATGGAGAAGAGATTTGTCCGTGACTCATTTTATGAAGCCTGCATTACCATGTAAAACCTGGCAAAGACAATGAAAACAAAAAACAAAAAACAGGCAAAGGCCAATATTCCTGATGAACATTAGACACAAAAATCTTCAACAAAATACTAGCAAACCAAATTCAGCAGCACATCAAAAAGTTAATTTGCCATGATCAAGTAGGCTTCATTCCTGGGATGGAAGGTTAGTTCAATATACACAAATCAATAAATGTGACTTCTCACATAAAAAGAATTAAAAACAAAAACCTTATGATAATCTCAATCGATGTGGGAAAAGCTTTTGATAAAATCTAACATCCCTTCATGATAAAAACCCTCAACAGACTAGGCACTGATGGAACATAACTCAAATAAGAGCCATCTATGACAAACCTACAACCAACATCATACTGAATGGACAAAAGCTGGAAGCATTCCCCTTGAGAACTGGAACAAGGTAAGGGTTTCCACTGTCACCACTCCTATTCAACATAGAACTGGAAGTGCTTGCCAGACAAATCAGGTGAGAGAAAGAAACACAAAGCATCTAAATAGTAAAAGAAATCAAACTCTCTCTCCTCAATGACAATATAATTCTATATGTAGAAAATCCTAGACTCCACCAAAAGACTTTTGGAACTGGTAAACAACTTTAGTAAAATTTCAGGATACAAAATAAATGTACAAAATTCAGTAGCATTTCTATTCACCAATAATGTTTGAGCTGAGAGCCAAATCAAGAATGCAATCCCATTTACAACAGCCACAAACGCACAAAATAAAATACAAAGAAATATATAACCAAAAAGGTTAAAGAGCTCTTCTAGGAGAACTACAAAACACTGCTTAAAGACATAATAGATGACACAAACAAATGGGAAAACATTGCATCCTCATGGGTTGGAAGAATCAATCTCATTAAAATGGCCATACTCTACAAAGCAATCTATAGATTCAATGCTATTTGTATCAACCTACCAACATCATTTTTCACAGAATTAGAAAAAACTATTCTAAAATTAATATAAAACCAAAAAACAGCCTGAATAGCAAAAGCAATTCTAAGCAAAAAGCACAAAACTGGATGCATCACATTACCCAACTTCAAACTATACTGTAAGACTATAGTAACCAAAATAGCATGGTACTGGCACAAAAACAGACACATAGACCAATGGACCAGACTGAGATAACCCAGAAATAAAGGCACACACCTACAGCCCCCAACCTTTGACAAAGTCAACCAAAATAAGGAATGTGGAAAGGACTCATTCAATAAGTGGTGCTGTGATAACTGGCTAGCCATATGCAGAAAAATGAAGCTGGATGTCTACCTTTCACCATATAAAAATTTACTCAAGATGGATTAAACATTTAAATGTCATACCTTAAACTCTAAAAATTCTAGAAGAACATCTAGGAAATACCATCCTGGACACTGTCCTTGAGATAGAATTTATGACTACATTCTCAAAAACCACAACAAAACCAAAAATTGACAAGTGAGACCTGATTAAAGAGCTTCTGCACAGCAGAAGAAACTATCAACAGAGTAAACAATCAACCTGCAGAATGGGAGAAAACATTCACCAACTCTGCATCTGAGAAGGGTCTAATATCCAAAATCTATAAGGAACTTAAAGAGTTCAACAAGCCAAAAAAAAAAAAAAGTAATCCCATTAAAAAGTGGGCAAAAACATGGACAGTCACTTCTCAAAATAATACATCCAAGAGGCCAAACATATGAAAATATGCTCCACATCATTAATCATCAGAGAAATGCAAATCAAAGCCATAATGAGATACCATCTCACACCTGTCAGAATGGCTACTATTAAAAAGTCAATAAACACAGATACTGGTGAGGCTGTGGAGAAAAGGGAACACTTATACATTGTTGGTGGGAATGTAAATTAGTTCAGCCACTCTGGAAAGCAGTTTGGAGGTTTCTCAAAGAACTTAAAACAGAGCTACCATTTGACCCAGAAATCCCATTACTAGGTATATATCCAGAAGAAAATAAATCATTCTACCAAAAAGACACATGTATGTTGATTGCAGCACTATTCACCATAGCAAAGACATGGAATCAACCTAGGTGTCTATCAACCATGAATTGGATAAAGAAAACGTGGTACATATACCCCATGGAATACTATGGAGCCATAAAAGTGAATGAAATCATGTCCTTTGCAGCAACATGGATGCAACTGGAGGTCATTATCCTAAGCAAATTAACGTTGGAACAGAAAAGCAAATATCGCATGTTTTCACTAATAAGTGGGAGCTAAATATAGGTACTCATGAACATAAAGATGGCAACAATAGACATTGGGAACTACTGAATGGGGGAGGAAGGAGGGGGCAAGAATTGAAAAATTATTAGGTGCTATGCTCAGTACCTGGACGATGGAATCCATCATACCCCAAACCTCAGCATCATTCAATATACCCATGTAACAAACATGGACATGTATCACCTGAATTTAAAATAAAAGTTGAAATTATTTTTAAAAAGTGGTACAAAAACTTTGAGAAAAAATTTGGCATTCACACACACACACCCACACACACACACACACACACACACACACACATCCTATGACTGGGCAATTCTACTTTTATGGTCTATGAATACTCCCTAGAGAAATCTCTCATACTCATTCACAAGAAGAAAGGTAAAGCAATGTTTGCAGTAGTAAGAGAAGGAAGAAAGACAGACAAAAAAAACAAAAACAAAAACAAAAAAACAGGAAGCAATTATATGCACTAAAACAGGAGAAAAGAACAACACATTGTGGCATGCCATAAAATGGAATAGTAAAGAGCTGTAAAAGGAATGATCCCTAGCTACAGGCAACAACATGGAAGGACCATATTACTATAAGGTCAAGTAAAAACAATACATCCAAAGAAAAACAAATCTCAGAGGATTACCTAAAGAATAATTTCACTTATATTAAATTTAAAAATATACAAAATTAGACAACATATTAATTATGAATACAAACATATGTGATAAAAATGCATTGAAATGATAAAAGTCAGTATAGTAGTTGTTTCCGGGAGAAGGATGGGACTGGGGAAATGAGGTTGGGGTGGGACATAGCATGGAACTTTAATATTTGATCTATGTTAATTTGGTAAGCTAGGTGGTGAGTAAACAGGGATTGGATTGTTATATGTATATGTTTTTGTGTGTGCATGTGCCTGCATATATGTTTTTGCACCTGTAAGTATACATATTTTTTTATTAATAAATGTTATTCTTAAGCACACTTTTGCCGGGCTTGGTGGTTCACACCTGTAATCCCAGCACTTTGGGAGGCCAAGGTGGGTGGATCACCTGAGGTCGGGAGGTCAAGATCAGCCTGATCAACATGGAGAAATCCCATCTCTACTGAAAATACAAAAAATTGGCCAGGCGTGGTGGCACATGCTTGTAATCCCAGCAACTCCGGAGGCTGAGGTTGGAGAATTGCTTGAACCCGGGAGGTGGAGGTTGTGGTGAGTCGAGATAACACCATTGCACTCCAGCCTGGACAACAAGAGTGAAACTCCATCTCAAAAAAAAAAAAAACCACTTTTAGGTTCACAGCAAAATTGAATCAGAAGTACAGAAGGGCCAGGTGCGGTGGCTGACACCTGTAATCCCAGCATTTTGGGAGGCCGAGGAGGACGGATGACGAGGTCAGGAGATAGAGACCATCCTGGCCAACATAGTGAAACCCCATCTCTACTAAAAAAAATACAAAAAATTAGCTGGGCGTGGCGGTGGGTGCCTGTACTCCCAGCTACTCAGGAGTCTGAGGCAGGAGAACAGCGTGAACTCGGGAGGCAGAGCTTGCAGTGAGTGGAGATCACGCCACTGCACTCCAGCTTGGGTGACAGAGCGAGACTCTGTCTCAAGAAAAAAAAAAAAAAAAGTACAGAGGGTTTCCATGTACTCCTTTTTCCTCACACAAGCACAACCTCCCCCGTTATGGAAATCTCCCACTACAGTGGTACATTTGTTACAATTGATGAACCTACATTGACACATTATTTTCACCCAAAGTCCACAGATTACATTAAGGTTCACTCTTGGTGTTGTACATTCTATGGGTTTGAACAAAGGTATAATGACATGCATCCACCATTACAGTATCATACAGAGTAGATCTCTATAACTCGTCTGTTCTCCACTTTTTCATTCTTCCCCTCCTCCTAACTCCTGACAACCACTGATCTTTTTACTGTCTATAGTTCTTGCCTTTTCTAGAATGTCACATAAATTGAACTTATACAGTATGTAGCCTTTTCAGATTGACTCCTTTCAATTTAGGAATATGTATTTAAGATTCCTCCGTGTATTTTTATGACTTGCTAGCTTGCTTCATTTTAGCACTGAATAATATTCCACTGTCTGAATGTACCACAGTTTAGTCATTCACCTACTGAAGGACATTGTGGTTGCTTCCCAGTTTTGGCAATTATGAATAAAACCACTATAAACATCCTTATGAAGGTTTTTGTGTGGTCATAAGATTTCAATTCACGTGGGTGAATACCAAGGAGTGTGATTGCTGGATCTTACGGTAAGAGCATGTTTAGTTTTGTAACAAACTGCTAAACTATGTTACAAAGTGACTGCACCACTTTGCAATGAATGAGAGTTCCTGTTGCTCTACAGTCTCACCAGCATTGGTGTTGTCAGTGTGCTAATAGGTATGTAGTGGTTGTTTTAATTTGCAATTCCCTAATGACATATGTTGTTGAACATCTTTTCATATGCTAATTGCCAGTTTTATATCTTCTTTGACGAGATGTCTGTTAAGGACTTTTGCCCATTGTTTTAATTGTATTGTTCATTTTCGTATTGAGGTTTAAAGGTCCTTTGTATGTCTTGGATAACAGTCCTTTATCAGATATATCTTCTGTAAATATTTTCTCCCAGTTTGTGTCTGGTCTTCTTATTCTTTTGATATTGTCTTTCACAGAGCAGAAGTTTTTTGTTTGACTTCTGGTTAAAAAAAATTAAAAAGCACCTCCCTCTTAGGACTGCATTTTAGAATTTTAATTTACCATCATGAACACTATTTTTAAACTTGTGGAGGGTGTAGAAAGGCGATAACATGAATGTATGCATTTTTCAACAGTTTATGTGCTCATCCTTTATCACAATACACAGAGCATCCTTTTAAATTGTATTAAAAACTCCACGGTTTCCTGTTATGTTATCTTGGTGTCTTGGCATATAATAATGTTTCTTACAAGGGGTAAGGGATGCCATAGAAGTTATCTTTATGGTTGAACATAATCTGGCAGTTCAATATATTAGCAGGCTACATTACCTAGGTCTACAGTGAATTGCATAAACATTCAGCCTAGTAAAGTAATGCTGCTTTGTAAAAGCTCAAGTATCTTACCCTTGATTTTATTAGAATTCACAATCTTTTCCTTAGTGTATCCCTGTAAAGTACAGAATAGAATTTCTGAACAGCTTACACTGAATATTAAAGGAAAGGAAAGTCGCTGACAATGTCAAGGAATTCTTTTTTTTGTTCTCTTTCCCGTTGAGTAGTGTAATAAACCATTCAGGTAGGTTCTCTGCATTCCAGACATGCAGGCTTCCATGGATGAAGTCCTTCCTCCACCAGTCAACTGCCTTGCTGTCAGCTCCAATGTCAGTCCCTTCAAACTCTCTGTTTCCATAATAAACCCTGACCTGGCATGACCACCTCCTTCATGGTTCAGGAGTCATTGAAAAGCCAGCAAAGATCAGAGCTGGGTCTCTCCTGAATGAAGCCACTGACTGTGCCCAATTGTATATAATTATATCTAGACAACTGTTCTCTTGGGACTCAGCAAAGAGAGATGGATTTCTACCACAGTGTTAGAGTACAAAGGACAGTTTCTTATTTTGTAAGCCACCCAGCTGTAGGATTCAACAACATATCACCACTTAGCATTTGGACAGCAAACTGTTCAGAAATCTATAACCTGTCTCATGTCACATAGCTGGAGAGAGAACTTTTTTTTTTTTTTTTTTACATCTTTCAGACTTGCTAGCTTTAAGGCCATCTGTGTAAAGTCCATGCTGTTGAAAGCAGGCAACTTTGCCCTCAATGTAAAGTTGCCATTAGCTGAATCAGCACTGGTTCAGGGAGGTTTGGAATTCAGCAATTGTAACTTCCTCAATATCATTCGTAGATGTGTCATGTTCAAACCAAACTGGAAAACTTAAACCTCTGAGATTTTGAGCACTAGATTGGTTTGTTTGTTTTTTTTGTTTGTTTGTTTGTTTTGGTTTTTTTTTTTTGGTTTTTTTGCACAAATACAGGCAATTTTAAAGGGAAATATGAGTTCTCAGAGTTAGTTCAAAATATAAATTTTGAAGTTGAAATAAGGCTTGGATTTTGATTAACTGTTTTGTTCGGAAAAGATAAATTTTAGCTTGAAGCTCTGGCTTCTTCTGACCCCACTGAATGGCTTTGAAATCATGAAGCAAATACAGTTGTGGTGCCACAGATCTAGTTTTGTAAATCAGAACAATATCCTGTTTGGCTCCTCACTGGGCCAGCCCCCACATGCCACCTGCCTCTCTGGTAGGCCTTAAGGCCCCACCACTGTGTAGAGCTCTAAAAAGTTCCAACACCCAGGACCACCTGCAACACTGCAAGGCGCATTGGCTCCATTTTGTTGTTTTAGTTGATGATGATCCATACTTCAATTGCATAATATTGCAATGATCAGAGAACATTTTCTGGACAGCTTTTTGGCAATGTACCTTCTTTACTAATAAAGCAAAGGAGAGCAGCATTATTGTCTTTGTTATTGTTGTTTTCAGTGAAGTTTCCATTTCTTAAATTTGTTGTTTCTGCAGCCAGACAGGCGGGGACTGTATGTGTGTGTGTGTATGTGTGTGTGTGTGTGTATGTGTGTGTATTTATTGCTCATAAGTTCATTGTGAGTAATAAATGGGAAAATACGTGTCAAGTATATATGTATACAAAAATACATGTGAAAATACACAATGTAGTAACTACGTTGGGTTTCATTACAAAAATATTGTTAAATGATGTGGCAGATTCGATTAGTTTTCAAAAAACATTCATTTCTTTTCCTTATCTTCATGAAAGAAGAATATTTCTTCATCCCATTAATGCCATACTTGGCCAGTAACTTGCTTTGGCTAATGGAATGTAACTGAAAGTGACAGTGTGCTGGTACTGGAACTAGCCTTAAGAAGTATTCTATGTTCCTATTTAGCCTCCTGGGACCTTCTAATTTCTGTACAGAGAAAAATATACTCCTGATAGCTGCTGACTACTGAGCCTAGTAAGTGTAACACAGACCTAAACTTGACCCAGAGCCTAACGCAGAGCCACTCCAGCCAAACTGCCCACTCAGTAGCAAGAAATAAATGCCTATGTTGTAAATTATGAAGCCTGGGGGTGGTTTTCAATGCAACATTATGTCATCAGTCAATAGCTGATAAAATGAGTGTTAGCTATAATTTTTAAAACATCTTTATTGAGATGTCATTCATATACCATACGATTCATCCCTTTAAAGTATACAATTCAGTGGTTTTAGTATATTCACAGTGATTACCACCAAAATTTATGGTTTAAGCATTTTCATCAACCCCCAAAAAAACCTTATAGCCATGAATATCACTCCTCACCCTCACTCCCAGTTCTAGGAGGCCTCTATTCTATTCTCCATCTCTATAAATTATCCCATTATGTGGTTTTCATATAAATGGAGTCATAAAACATGTGGTCTTTTGTGATTGGCTTATTTCACTTAGCATAATGCTTTCAAGGTTTACTTATGTTATAGTGTATCAGTATTTCATTCTTTTTTATGGCTGGATAATATTCCATTATATGGAGATAGCACATTTATTTATATCTTAAATTTTAACCAGTCTGCTAATTGATATTTACACAGAAACATAAAACACTAAAGATTGTACCATATATTATACTAATAAATTTGTTTTAGGAATGTCAGCCTGAGACAGACCTAGGTATTTTTTTTAATGATATTAGAGAGACAGTGAGAAATTAATTAGCTTATTTTCTAAGACTTTATGCTCAGAAATTAGGTACATATATTGAACATCCCAACTTTCTCTGAAATAACTTCTATCAACCAGTAATTTAGTTAACCCTTTTGTAATGTAATTATATTGTTATTCTGTAGCCTGTCTCAGGTTCATTTTATTGTTGTGGGGATATAGGCAGTTGAATTATACTTTAACATTATCACAAATACTATGAGTGCTCCTCAGTACTCCCATGACAAAGGCTTACCATGATATTAATACTATGGCTTGTGGAGGGTAAAAAAAGTTAAGCTACAAATAATAGAAATAATTCTGGTTCCATCTCTTATGAGATGTTTAAGGGTGGGCAATTCATGTATTTACAACTTCTAAAATAATAACTGGCATTTACTAAGCACTTACCATGTGTCAGCAATGTTCCCAGCAGTTGACATGTATTTTCCCACTTATTACTCACAACAAACTTATGAGCAAAGAACCATTCATATTCCCATTTCAAAGATGACAAATTGAGACAAAGCAAGATTAAGTGATCTAAGGTTAAGACCATGACTTATAGAGACCTCTGACTCCCAACCCAGCACTAGTTGCAATTGGCCACAAATATCTCTCAGTCACCTTTTACCTATCTATGGAATTGAGATAATATCCATATGATCTCCACAGTTGGGTGTGACAGTATATGTGAATTATACAGAAAGATTAGGATAGCAGGGAATAGACAGACACAGATTGCCCTCAGTGGTGGGCTTTTTCTAGGTCTACACAGGGGAAGAGAAATGAGATAGAACAAATGACCGTCTCTCTGATCACTCTGGGTGATTGCACCATGAAATAACTCTATATCTCAGAAACTGTCTTGCCGGGAACATACCATAGATCTCACAGAAATTGGCAAAATAGGTTATCATCATTTAGGATATATTTTGGGCACCAGTCTCTTCTGAATGCTTCTGTTTTTTTCTCCACTTAGTCTGCAGTCATCTGGTAGGGAACATTCCTCTTGGGCAGAGTTCCATGCAAAGCCACCTCAGGGGAAAATAGTCTTTTCTATCAAATCAGTATATGAATGGAAGCCCTGGGCATGAGCTTTGGCATTTTTTTTGTGCAGAAAGAACAACTTGGGGCCACTTTTTTCAGAAGGGAGCTGTGGATCTTGTTATGTACTTAGATTAGGACTTGTGGATTCCTCTCTGAAGAAAAGTGCTTCTGGTTAAAATGAAAAGCACTAAATTAAATAGAAAATTATAGCATGCTTCTCTTAACCCCTCCCATTAAATTGTAACCTTGAGGAAAATCAAGAGTTTCTCTAACATTTGTGTGTTAGAGAAAAATAATACAAATACACAATTTTTGAAGTAGATTAAATGATGTGAATATTTCCTAGACTTTGGATTTAAAAAAATATATATTATTAACCAATACTGTGCCTTGCTAGAGAGGCAATATGGCATAGTAAGAGTGCAGATAGACCTAGGTTTGAATCCTTCTTTCCTTCCTCTGCACACACCACTTCCTCCTTATTTCTACTTTGATACAAAGTTGGGGATTTTGGAGAGACAGGTGAAAAAAGAGTAGCTATCTAAGAAACTTCAGCAGATGAATGATATCAGGTAAGGATGAGTGTAAATGGCAAACTAGAAGGAGGACTAAACAAAGAAAAGAAACAAGGTTTGTGACACAAGAGAAACATAAAAATTGGGATTGAAGGAACGTGATGACAGGTTTAGGAAATAATGGTAAGTGAGGGATTGCAGAATTAATGCCATAGCTTTCTAAAGTCGTCCACCTGACTTTGTCACCAGTTCCAATCTCTCTTCCTCACTACAACCAATTGATACTTTTCAATTATAAATCTTATGTTACTGTCCTCGCTTAAAACTTGATAGTGGCTCCCCATGGAGTTCCACATAAAATACAAATGCTCTTTGTCTGTTTTCTGTCTATCTCCTCAGCTTTATCTCTAACTGTTTCCTCCGCACAATAGATTCTCCAGATCTACAGAACTCCCACCATACAGCTAAATGCACCTTACCGTTTCACGCTTCCAAAACTTTGCATATGGTATCCAATGTCCCAAATGTCTCTTTCAGCCTTCACTTGGGGATTACAACATCTTCAGAGGGCTTACTTTTTAGCTGTTCTTCAGAAATCTCTTTCTTCTTTTCCAAACATTTGTGGAACACGTACTGGGTGGGCCCTATGCAAGAAGCTATCGTGCAGAAAATGAGTAAGACATTTTCTTTGTTCTTAACTAACTCACAATTGAAAGCCTCTGTTTTTATCATGCTATTTATGTCCCCTCTTTTTTGATTTTAAGTACAGAACAGTTTACCTTGATTTTTGGCTCCCAAAAACGTGAACTTTAAATTTAAAAACTAGACAAATGTATGATTGTATTTATATATTCATCTTACATTAATTTTAACTATTGTAATTTAATTTTATCTCATATTAATCTTATATTAATTGTACTGACTACATCACAAGCCAAAATTATAGAAAGCAATTTCGCTTGATAAAATGAAGTTAAATGTTTTTAAAGTATACATAAAGAACAAAGGCATTATGCAGATATAACTGCTTTGTGACAATTAGTAGTTAACTCATAAATACTACATACCTAATAAGTGCACAGGTGCTATATTTCTAGGCACTGTGGGCAAATTCAAAAGAAGGCAAAAGCATTCTCTGGCATGTAAAGTTTACAATGTGATTATATTTACCAGGCAGGGACACTTAAAGTCACATTTGATAAGGCAGTGGAAAAAGCCTTTCTGCTCTCTTCCTTCCAAATGGAATTTCCTTTCTGTGCCATTAAATGAGGGCTATGGCCCACAAGATCATGTTTTCAAAGTGGATTGGAAACTTCTTTAGAAGTGTGTCTTTTTCATCTCTGCTTTTTTCATTGCCTGAGAGAATACATTGCACACAATAGGCACTTAATTCGTTAAATGAATAAATGTATTGATGTATGGTGAACAAATAGGGTGCTCTGTTCCCCTGGTACCCATATTTCTTTTTTCAGAAGCATCTTTTTTGAAGAAAGAACCTGAAAGTATGTATGACAATTTCTACTCTGAGCTTTTGTTGCCAGATTGTCAATTTTAGAATCAACATAACAGCCATGTTGGTCAAGTTGGAGAGTTTAGGGACACCCTAAGATATGAATCTAAAACAGTCATTACTGGAGTAGGGGGAAAATCAAACAAACAAAAACAGCAAACCATATTGTCAGTATGAAAACTTATAGTTCTGGTTTACCCAATAGGTGAGCTAGGCACATGACTAAGGCACCAGCATATCAGGGGCAACAAAAAGAGACATAGCTGTAACAAACCTATTTGGCATTTTGCAATCATTGCAGTACACATGTATATATTATTTCAAACAGCAAAATTGTATTTTGAGGTACAAAACACAAATTTTTTAAGGTCTTCATCTGGCCCCGCTGACAATGCAAGTTTCCACAATGGAACAAGCTGATTTCACTTCTATTAATACCTAGGACTCTAATTAGCCAGACATCTCAGAAAATGACCCATGCAGTCATTGTATTCGATGGTGAAACAGATAGCCATGTGGTAAAAAGGGAACTGTAGCAGGCATTCCCCCCTTTTTTTAAGTATTGGGAGGGTGAAGTGATAAAAAGCCACAAAACAGGTTTGGACTTTACATTTCCTTATATGTATTTACAGCAAAACGCAAAGTCTATAATTCTGTGGATGCATATCTATGTGTCTAGGAGTTTCTAAATTACCAGTTGGTATGATTTGGATGTTTCTCCCCTCCAAATCTCATGTTAAAATGTGATTCCCAATGTTGGAGGTGGGGCCTGGTGGGAGGTGATTTGATCATGGGGATGGATCCTTTATGAATGGTTTAATGCCATCCCTTTGGTGATGAGTGAGTTCTTGCTCAGTTAGTTCATGTGAGACCTGGTTGTTTAAACGAGTATGGCACCTCACCTCTCTCTCTCTCTCTGGCTCTCTCACCATGTGACATGGAGCTCCTCTTGCCTTCTGCCATTATTGTACACCTCCTGAGGCCTCACCAGAAGCTGATGCCGGCACCATGTTTCCTGTACAGCGTGCAAAACCATGAGCCATTTAAACCTCTTTTCTTTATAAATTACCCAGCCTGCAGTGTTTATTTAAAGCAACACAAGTGGACTAATCCATCAGTTATGCCAAAGAATTACAACAAACGATGGAGGAGATACCCTACACGCTAGTTTTTCAAAGTTCCTTTGTGTCTTTCAATACAGAACACTACTGCAATTTTAATAAGCAGTCTGTTTATATCTTGTCTTTTGCAATTTGATAGTTTTTCTACATTCCCCAACAATTTTCCTCTTGCAAATAAAACAGCTTCATTATTTCTATAATGGAAGGATTAGAATTCCCATGAGCAATTTTTTTCTGCTTAAAAATTGCTGTAGGTATAAAATTCAAGTAGTTCATGACCAATGCAGCTCCTTGTGAAAGCATTGGACTGAAATCCAAAAGACAAGAAATACCTAAAATGGTAAGGGTTTTTTGGTTTTGTTTTTTGTTTTTTTTTCTCTTTGCTATTATTAGCTGCTATCATCCAGGTCAGGACCAGGGAGAATAAATTAGTGGGGTAAAGCCATAACACAATAGCTGATGCACATGTAGCTGTTTTTTGTTTATGCAATTTTCACTGCACCAGTTCAAGGCAAGTATAGGTAAGTTATGTAATCGCTGCCCAGAGAATTTCATTTTGTTGTAGTTATAGCACTTTAGATATGCTTTGCATGCATGCCATTTTTTCTTGCCATTTGAAAACAGCTAAGCTAATCTTTTTAGGTTTTGAATATTGCTAAGTTGTACTATCTGTTGCTTTTTAAAATTTCTGCAGTTATTATTTTTCCAGAATGCCCATCTCTTATTCCTACTCGCTAATGAAGGTCTAATACTCTGTAACAGGCTTACTTTATTTAGCAAAAATGGAACATAGGCTTCTAAGATCTTATTTTCTGGAGGCTGGTCTCCCTTGATGCCAAGATGTAACATGACCAACATCGTGTAGCTTCATGAACCCAACCCACCATCTTTCAGGCATACCTTGGCTACCATACCCAGAAGAGTAGTGACTATGCTGAGAAGTTGATTTGCAGTGATTTTATTTCATTCATTAGGAGTTTATGACACCAAACATTTACAGAATTCCTGCCCTCAAAGAGGTCCAACAAAAACATTCTCTCTTGGCACATCCTTCTCTCATCTATTTAGAGACTGACTTTTGGGAACGCTAGAACTCTGGTTGCTTGCAGAAGGGAAAGCTAAATCTTAACATTTGAAAAAGTGGGCTCATCGGTTTCTTCAGGTCTTGAGGAGGAATAACCATAAGCTTGGTGATTTACATTTTTTGCAAGTTTCATCTTCCTGTGTCAATTTATAAGAGCAGGTAAGCTTCTGTGATTTTGACTGTGGTCAAAAGGCAAACCAGAACATTCGGTTTTTACATGCTTTGATCTGGCCAATTTGAACTGGCTTCTTGTATGTTGATGGTACTTTTCTCTGGGTGGTCAGATACTATTAAGGAATGTAAATATACATACATATGCAGCTTAAATAAAACTTGGCCTCCTTGTGAATGGTGTTTAGGACAATCTTAACATGGCACCACAATCTGTGGGGGCCAAGGCTCTTAGTCCTCTAAAGGTTTGTTAAAAATCACTGACATAAGGCAGATTGATTAATAGGAGAAAAGGCATACAAATTTAGTTAACATGTATACACAGGAGCCTTCAGAATGAAGACCCAACTTCCCAATGAGGTATAGAAACTTATATACCATCTTGAAGTTACAGAAAGAATGGGGTTTTGGATTCTGGTAAAACAGGTTATGGGAGAAGGTAGAAGAGGAATTCTATTGAGGAACAACACATAATTGCTAGGGAGAATGATTGGATTAGGGAACAGAGATTAACTTGTGAATAGTTTTCTTTGGAATTTATATGATCCTTGGAGACAGTCATTATCTTGAAATGGGGTCTGTTCAGGTGTCTCTCTCTTTTTTTTTTTTCCTGTAATGAATAATGAGATAACAGGGAGGAGAAGAACAATTGTTCTCCTTGGTGGGTCAGTTCTATCCTTATGTAGATAGGGGAAAAGTCTCTTCCAGTACTTGTCATTCTCCAAGTGTTTTTAATTAAAAATGCCCACTATACCAGGGGGCCATATATTGGGGTAAAATATTTTTATTTCTTTCACATCCAAAAGAAGAGTAATCTCTGAGTCAAAGAGCATTTAAGCATATGTAGATTTTTTTTTAACTGGGCCATGCAACAACATCCTAAATGATTTTCTCAATCTCTACTCCAGTTACTAAAACAATCTCTCCTCAGGTTCTAGCTCTGTTCTCTGACTCCAAACTCCACCTGTGCTCATTTGTTCTTCCATCTCCTTCATTCGTTCCCACTCTCTTTCTTGCCTCCTCTTCTGGCCTTGCATAACTGATCTCTTCCCTGAGAAGCTCCTTGCCATTTCTTTTTTATACACTTTTTTATTTTTTAAACTTTAAATAAGAAAGTATTCCAAATATACAAAAGAGCAAATGTATAACAAATACCCATGTACACACCACTGAGATTAAACATCTTTTATGCTCTGGAATATTTTACATAAAATGGAGACTATCTGCTCCTTGAATGTTGCGAGGAAAAGAAGCTTGTACAACATTTTAAGCCTGGTGTGTGTGTTACTGGTGGAAGAGATCCGAGTTACCCCAAGTTACTGGTGGCCTAGCCTTAAGGGTCTGTAGCAACTTTGGTCCTTGCCTCCTCAAAAGAAAGAATTCGACTGAGAGGCATAAAGCAAAAACAGGGACCAAGGCAAGTTCTAGAACAGGAATGGAAGTTTATTTTAAAAGGCCTTAGAACAGGAAAGAAAGGAAAATGAGATTGGAAAAGACCCAATGGGCACGTGAAGGTTAAAAAGAGAAGGTCAAGTGCCCCATTTAACCGTGATCCTAGGACTTTTATAAGCTTGCCTCTTTCCCATGATTCTTCCCTTAGGGTGGGCTTCCTTACCCTTTGGAATTGAGCACACGCAGTGTGTTTAAGGAGTTATGAGGGTGCCCATCTGAGGCTTTCTTCCCTGAGGGTGGAATGTGCCCCCAGAAGACCATACTTCACCATTTTTGTCCCTTAACACGCATGCCCAGGAAGTTGCTTCTCCCTGGGGCCTACATTCAATTAACATTTTGATGTTAACAGGTGTAGACCATCAGGAAATGGCCTTTCCCTGGCACTGCTGAATTATCATTTTTAGACAGGCAACGTGATAATTGCTGAACCTGGCATTTCTATTGGGTGAGGGTAGAGGCCTCCTCCTACCCCATTCATACGTAACTACCTGTAATATGTTTATGTTTGTATTTAGATTTTAAAATAAGGACTAAATTTGTTTTTTACATTTACAGATCAAGTTTTCTCAGTCATTTTGGTAAGATGTGTGTGTGTGTGTGTGTGTATATATATATATATATATTTTTTTTTTCTTTTTTTTTTTTTTTAACTAGGAAAAGGTTCATTCTTTTCAGGAAAATGTTTCCAAATTCATTGTGAGATGCGAGAGTTCCCTGGGCCTCCTCATGGGACTTGCAACAGGGGTGTGGCTTGCTTACTAGGCTGCAGCGCTCAAACCTCTTGCGCGAGTGGGGAGCACACAGGCGAGCGGGTACTGGGGCCGGGGCGAGCACTTTTGGGCTCCGGCCCTATGGTAGCTTTTAGGGGTGTGTTACAATTAATGCTCTTGAAGCAGCTGCCATCTTCAGATGGCTAAGTGTTAATCGCTCAGTGGAGAATCAGGGTGACAGCCTATTCATTCCTCTTGGTACCTGGGTCCTTGTCCTGTGTTCAGGATGAATCAGGTCACACGGACTTGAAGGATGGTGAATGTGGAGGTTTTACCGAGTGATGAAAGTGGCTCTCAGTGGGATGGGGAGCTGGAAACGGAGAGGAGTGGGAAGATAATCTTCCCCTGCAGTTCGGCCGTCCCTGGCCAAACTCCTCTCTAACCGTCCAGCTGCCTCTTCAACATTCATATGCTTCTTCCTTCTCTTTCTCTGCCGTGCTGCTCTGTTCCTCTGCCAGTGGAGTTACGAGTTTTTATGGGTACAGGATGGAGGCGTGGTGGGCCAGGGTGGTTTTGGAAAAAGCAACATTTGGGCAGGAAAACAGGGATGTGAGGTTCTCATTTAGGGCTGCAGGCTCAGGGTTGTGGGTGGGACCTTTGCTGGGGAACCACTCTCTTCTAGCCAGCATTTCCCTGCCCCCTGTCGTATCCATTGGAGTACATTTTTCAAGCTTTTGTCTATGACTTTTTCTTTGCTCCGGATAGGTTCTCCTCAAAGAGTGCAGAAAGTAAAACACAGAATTTGGGGATTCTCTGTGCTGAGGGGCTCAACAAGGTGTCCTGTGCTAAGTGTTTAACTTGGGAATTTGTTTTTAATAAAACTCCTAAAGGAGCAGAAACATTAAGTTTGCAGTAATCACATATAAATTTGGCTCACTGTGGGATTTTCAATAGTGGGTTTTTTAGGCTTTAATTATTTAAACTAGCAAGACTCTGTATTTAGGTTTTATTTCTTATAATGAAATAATTACACCAGAATATCCAAGTGGCGGATTTCTCCCCAGCATGCATGAATTAAAGTAGAAAATACATTGATTTTTCTTCCAATGATAACAGAAGGAAAGGTCATAGCTTCCAAAATGTCTCATTCCAGAGAGATTCATGTTTGGAATAGTGCACTCACTCTCTATTTAATGAGAATAAAACATGTGGGCGGTTGAACAAGTGTACCATTTTTCACTTTGATTGCCAATGGAAAGTATATCAAGTCATATAGTAATTTAAGACACGTTAAAATATGTTATTAAATCTTAAGACATTCACTGTAATCCTATTTTATGTTCTAATACATGTAAACCAACATTTATTGTTAAAAAAATTATTTTGAGTTTCTATGTCAATACCCAATCTCCATGGGCCCTACCAATTTGAGCTCTCTGGGACCTGTGGAAATCCAGTTTGAGCTCTTGGGTATTTAATAAATAATCTGTGTAATGTTGTAAGGTGTCACAACTGGTGTCCAATTCTGTGAGGAGGCTTTCAAGGCTTACTAGGAATAGCAGAAGAAAACAAATAGAGTGGCAGAATAATTGCTACTATATTAGCAATTTTTTTTTTTTTAACATTTGGGGCCATACACTATGTCAGGTACCATATTGAGGGTATTTCACTTAATCTTCATAACAATC
The DNA here is from genome assembly GCF_003255815.1 of Theropithecus gelada. Lineage (NCBI taxonomy): Eukaryota > Metazoa > Chordata > Mammalia > Primates > Cercopithecidae > Theropithecus > Theropithecus gelada. The sequence continues at coordinate 96,427,727 of NC_037689.1, forward strand.
TGTTAAGGACAGAATTCTTATTATCTTTGTTATGGCTCTGAGGAAGTTGAGGCTCAGAGAAGTGATGTAATTTTTTCAAAGATATAGAGCTCATAAGTGGCAGTGCTAAGCCCTGGGTTTATCATTCTCTAACCCCTAAAATCTATATTCCTGATCCATATACAGTATTTACCCTCCTGACTGGAAAAGAACTAGAAGCATGGGACCAAAGTAGATGGGATTAAATACTATTTGCTACTCCGAAATAGTATTTGTGGTCTAAAGATTGTAAACCAAAAAGTATCTGACACAAGTCTCAATCACCTTAGGAAGTTCATTTTGCCATATTTAAGGATGCGCCTGTGAGGCAGCCTGGGAGGTCCTGACAACATGTGTCTGAGGTGGTCAGGGTACAGCTTGTTTTTATACATTTTAGGGAGACATACATCAATCGATACATGTACGATTTACATTGGTTTGATCTGGAAGGGCGGGACAACTTGAAGCGGGTAGGGAGTTGGGGGAGGAGATGGGAGAGTTCCATGTCATAAATACATTTAAACATATCCTGATTGGCAATTAGTTGAGGGTTATTATCATCAAAAAGGAATGTCTGGGTTAAGACAAAGGGTTGTGGAGGCCTAGGTTTTATCATGCTGATGAGGCCTCCAAGTAGCAGGCTTTAGAGAGACTAGACTGTAAATGATTCTTACCAGACTTAAGGTCTGTGTTGATGTTAATGCTGGAGGGGTACAATGAGGCATGTCCAACCCCCACTTCCCATTATGGCCTGAACCAGTCCTTCAGGTGAAATTTTAGAGGTCCTGGTTTAGCGGGAAGTCCATTCAGATGGTTGCAGGTGGCCTTCAAATTTTATTTTTGGTTTACAAGACTTTTTTAACATGGGGGCCACGGCCCTCAGCCCCTTAAAGTTTCGCTAAAAAATCACTGCCCTGAGATAGATTAATAGGAGAAAAGGCATACAAATTAATTTAACATGTACATTCTTCTTCAGAATGAAGATCCACCCCCGCCCCCGTTAATGAGGTACAGAAACCTACATACCATCTTGAGGTTATAGACAGAATGAGGGCTCAGAGCATGGCCAAAAACAGGTTTGTTGGTAAAGCAGGTTTTAATGGCAAGACAGGTTATGGGAGAAAAGAAGAGGCCTGGCTAGCAAAGGTAGTCTTATTATGTAGATGAAACCTCACAGGTAGCAGCCCTAAGAGAAAATAGATGGTAAATGTTTCTTTTCAGACCTTTAAAGGTATCAGACTTGAAGTTAATCCCTCCTAGATTAGGGAAAGGCCTAGAAAGGGAAGGCCTAGCTGCATTAATGGAGATCCTCTACAGATGCAAATTTCCCCCACAAAAGAGCTTTGCAGGGCCACCTCAGTCTGGTCTTGCAGCAGCAATTTCAAAATATGTCAAAGAAATACACTTCAGGGTAAAATATTTTTATTGCCTTCACTAATACATTTAAAACTTAGAATAGCCCATCTAAACTATAGAATGTACTTGATGCCTTTTGCTGCTCTGAAATGTTTACTCAACAGGGGGATCGTTCTTTGAAACAAATGTTCATCTGCTTCACAGGTGGCGATACCTTGCTGAGGCCTCTGCTGCCTGTGTTTTTAACGCAGTTACAGCTTCTTGTATATCTCCATACTCAATGATGCACTTAAATAATGTCCATACTGGAGCCCACAGAGACCTGTAACTTGTGAGAGCAGAGGGAAAGGAGCAATCTCTCCCTGAGAGATTTCTGAGGAGAGAGGGTGGAGTAACTGATTCAAGGTGTTCAGTATACTATTACATATTCTCTTCTCTTGAGGGAGTAATTTTGTGTTCTGCAGAATATATTACAATCACAACTATGGGGAGGTAACATGATGTAGAAAACAGCAAGTCCTTTGGAGTCAGATAATGATGATGATATTGATAATAATGGTAATGAGGATAATAACAATAAAAATAGCAGGAGCAGCTATCATTTACCGAGTGCCTGTTCTGTATCAGCTGCTCTTCTGAGTACTTTACATCTATTACCTCAATTATTTACTAACCCTGTGAGGTATTATTTCTATTATATAGATGTGGAAACTGAGATATGGAGTTGTCAGAGGTGTTTGAAACAGGGCGACTCCATCTTGAATAGTGGCTGGGTAAAATAAGGCTGAGTTCTACTGGGCTGCATTCCCAGGAGGTTAGGGACTCTACATCACAGGATGAGATAGGAAGCTGGGACAAGGTTCAGGTCACAAAGACCTTGCTGATAAAACAGAATGCGGTAAAGAAGCCGGCCAAAATTCACCAAAATCAAGATGGCAACAAAAGTGACCTCTGGTCGTTGTCACTGCTCATCATATGCTAATTATAATGTATTAGCATGCTAAAAGACACCCCCATCAGCACCATGACAGTTTACAAATGGCACGGCAACATGGGGAAGTTACCTTATATGGTCTAAAAAGAGGAAGAACCCTCAGTTCAGGGAATTACCTAACCCTTTCCCAGAAAACTCATGAATACCTCTTGTTTAGCATATAATCAAGATGTAACTATAAGTATACTTATTTGAGCAGCCCATGCCACTGCTCTGCCTATGGAATGGTCATTCTTTTATTCCTTTACTTTATTAATAAACTTGCTTTCACTTTACTCTTTGAACTCACCCCAAATTCTTTCTTGCACGAAGTCCAAGAACCCTCTTTTGAGATCTGGATTGGGACCCCTTTCCAGCAACAGAGTGGTTAAGCAACTTTCCAAGGTCACATGGGAAGTAGCTGACCTAAGTCCCTATCCCAAGCAGTCTGATTCCAGAACATGTGATCTCAGCTAATTGTGGGTTCAATTTTGAGATCCATCATGTAGAAACTGTGTGACTTGGAGCACATTATTTTCTTCCCTGAGCCTCATTCTCCTCATATGTGAAAATGAGGGCTGTGGTGTAGATTTTGTGAAACAATATACAGAAGAGCACCTAACAGCATAGTGCCTGGTCCATGGTGAAGGTTCAATAATATTTATTGTTCTTCCTGCTTCCTGATTGGTACTCTGGACCAAGTTTTCTCAAACTGTGATCAAGAGAACACCTTTATCAGAATCACCTACAGCGCTTATAAAAAATGCAATGCCAGCATTTCTTATGCTCAAGGATATTCAGTTCATAGCTGGAAGGTTTGGTATAAACAAGCAAAGTAAAATTTTAATGCCACTTTCCAGCAAATAGCAATAAAAAGAAATTACTAAGTACCTTCAAATTCTGAACAGATGTAGCTTTCTGGCCATCTGAATCAACAGCATCACAAACATGTCAACAATATATAGAAATCTGTCTGAATCTTACATCATCATTCAATCTCATTCTAGATATGATAATAAGGTTAGCAATAATAATAGTAATATAGGGACCAACTCTATTTATTGTGTTCCCAGAGTACCACTATGTATGTTAGTGAATGTACGTACATAAGCACATGCATGAGAGAATGCACACACACGCACACGCGTGCATGCACATGCCTACAGACATGCAAAGTAAAGAGAAAACAAAGTGCAAACATTTCCTCAGGGTTCACATAGACCCGTCTGAAATGCACATGTCAAAAGAGAATACCTTGTGTGGAGTTAATGAACTTTACGTGGGAGGGGGTGTGTAGCCAGAAATAAGAGGCAAATTCTTCTCCTCTAGTTAATCTTTGGAAAACACCTTCCCTGCTGCAAATTTATAAAAGGCCTATGTTCCAAGTTTTTAAAGAAAAAAAAAAAATCACTTGGGACATGTTCTATTCAGTATTTGATACTTAAAGGTGGGCAGTGCATTGATTCAATCATTCATTCAAATATTTATTGATTGTCTACCATGTAACAAAACAAAGTCTGAAAACCACTTATACAGTGATTTGAACAAGTAAGGAATGGTCAAGTTATAAGGGAGGTCTGAGGGTTCAATAGCCCAGTGCTACTCAAACTTTAACATGCATTTGTATCACCTGGAGAATGTTGTTACAATGCAGACCCTGATTTGGTGAGTCTGGGGTAGGTGCGTGAGATTCTGCATTTCAAATGAAAGACGACTGTGCTATGCTACTGGCCTGAGGACCTCACCTTAAGTAGCAAAGCTATAGTCTGTATTGTACATTCCCAAACTTATCTTTACTTATAGACCAGACGTTGATCCTTCTCATTCATCTCAGGCTCCTTTCATCAGAGTGGGTGACTGGAATCAGAATTGTCTGAAGGTGCTAATTAAATATGCAATTTTCCCTAGGGGATGCTGATGGACACTAAAGTTTTAAAACCACTGTTTTAAGAAAAACAGCGACTAAAAATCATTCATATGTATGAAGCAAGCCTCGACTCCTCAATTTTACTGTAGGTCAGTTGTTATCCAACTGGCAACACATTAGAATCACCCTGGGAGATGTAAAAAATATCAGTGTTCTGCTTCTACCCCTGACCAATTGGGATTTCTGGTGGTGAGCCCCAAGCATACATATTTGTTAAAAGCTGTCTAGGTGATTCTAATGTATAGACATGGTTGAGAACCACTGCTACAAGGCAAATTTTTTTTAATTTAAACTTAGGAATGCAGTTGATCTAAGCAGAAATTGTGGAGTTAAGAGTTTGTCTTTGTCATTTCTTCTTTCTGGGCCTTTTTCATAAGCACTCTTCTTGCCCAAGATATCCACTGCCCTTGTGTTTCCCTGGCTGTCCGAGATTTGCTATCACTGTGACTCAATGATCTCATCATGTGTGCCTCGTCCTGGCTGTCTTCCTTCCTTCATTAGAAGCAAAGCATGTGCCTCATCTCCTATGAGCCATATATATATATATATATATATATATATATATATATATATATAT